>NC_136068.1:31388734-31557234 GCF_964261635.1 Lissotriton helveticus
CAAGGGCTCTTTTAGAGCCACCTAAGAACTAAACACATAAACTTGAAGTATATCTGAAAAAAATATGTATTTTTTTGCTTAGAGTCATGCACCCAACACGTTACAGTCGTGCACTCAACGTGTAAAAGTCAGGGACGAAACACTCCCGCCCTCTCTTAGCAAACAACAATGTCCTGGGGGTGGGCACCCCAGGACACTGAATGAGCCGCCCTGGCAGGTGGCGGTCCCCAGGACCCTCGAGGACTCCAGCCAGTGGGCCATGTAGCCCCCCTCTCACTATACAGAAAGCCCTGGGGGTGGTTGTCCCCGGGGATTGATGGGCCGTTAAGCCCCCCCACACAAATTATACTGGGAGGAGCTTTTGACCCCCTCCCAACAATTTCTTTTATAGCCCCGGGGAGTGGCGATCCCGGGGCTGGGGGGCCCCTCCGGGGCCCCTTTAAATTTATAAATTTTGCCCCCGGGATTTGGCCCCCCTGGCGGCTAATTATAAAAGAAGCTCCATTTCATTTTTATTTTTTTTTACGGCAAAGTCCACGGACCTGCCAAGATTTAAAAAAAAAACTGTGGGCCCTGGGGGTCCTTCTGGGACCCCCTAAGCAGGTATAGAGGGTAAAAGTATTTCTACCCTACCCCCTTTGTACGTTTTGCACACATATTCCACTGTCTTCCTCATCCTCGCTTCTACCGAGGCACAAAATGGCTGCCAACAGTTTCTGGTTTCGAATGTTGACAACCAGCATTTAGCACATGATCGGAAGGGTGTGCTTATAGTGCCTTGACAATCCTCACACACTCCGCAGATCCACAGCGCCCATAGATATATAAATGACTTTAACTGTAATTTTCTCAGAAACTACTGAACAGATTGACACCATATAAGCAAAAGGCACAAGTTTGTACTGAGGACTACCTCTTTGCCAAATTTGGCGTAATTCCGTTCAGCCGTTCGGGCTGAATCCTTGGCTAAAGGTCCCATGGGAAATTGCATGGGGAAAACACGTTTGGGATCCCCTTTTTTCTCTGCCCCCAAATCACCCCGAAACTTTCAGGATAGGAGGCGACCAGAGCAGGCCGAAAGTTTGGAAAATGTCGCAAAGATTCATCAATCGGCGCCAAAGTTATTGGGAATAGAATAGTGTGGTAGAATATTGTGTGCTAAAATTCTGTCTATCAAAATAATCAGTATAATATGATAATTTGTCAGAATGACATTGTGACACACAATATTGTGCATATAACCCACAGGATGTGGGTCTGCGTTTTCAAAAGTGCGTGACAGTTTCTGAAAATGCCTGCCACAAGCCAACCATGCCAACTGCCACACATACACTGCTGGTCTCAATGACAAGCCTGAAGAAGTAACATTCGCCAAACCCTGTACTTCTGCGCAAATAGAGAAAAGTACATACATTTCATCATTCAGGCACTTTGTGAACACCAAACGTTGACACCGTTACAGTGCTTGAATATACTTCCTTTCCCGAAAGCAGCATTTTTTTAATGGGCCTTGGAATCCTTCTTTTGCAAGGATCGTCGCCAAATTGTAGTGTTTAAAACATACTGGAACTCCGTTGGATATTTAAATATTATTAATTTATTAATATAACACAATTAGTATACAGCCAACAAGAGGAACGCATCAAGCAGTAGAGGTTACAACTCTTGAACAATGTTCCTTCTGTCACCAACATTCTACTACACATTATCAATACCCCTCAACAACATTCCAAACCCCATAATGACATAAAAACATTTTACACTTTACTCACCTATACAACAGCAGCTAGAGTGTGAAGAGATGTTTGTTCTGTTTTCTTGTTTTTTACATCTCTTCACCAAGGATCTTCTATTTTACCATGTTGGCATTAAAAGATTAATGCATAATGTTAGCCTCCCCGTCTCTAATGAAATTCAGATTTGTGTGGCATGGTAATTCGGAGAATCACTATTCTCCTTCAATGATCAATACATCACCAATTTGTTCATAACATTTTATTGTATTATTCAAATCAGGAATTTGAATAATACAATAAAATGCTATGAACAAATTGGTGATGTATTGATCATTTAAGGAGAATAGTGATTCCGGTAATCTTTTAATGCCAACTTCCACTCAGCCATTTTGAAGTATTATATCACAATATAGATTGTTCTAGAACATAATACAGTCAGGGTATAAAAGACATACATTCAGTACAATCTGCCTCTTTTTAAATGCAGATAAACTTCTTGACACTTATTAGGAAAGTTTTGCAAATCACATGGTAAAATAGAAGATCCTTGGTGAAGAGACGTCAAAAACAGGAAAACAGAACGAACAGTAAACTAGGATCCAGAAATCCCAATATACTGTGAGTACCCATTGCTTGGTGTCTGCGAGACGATTCTGTGAGAGACTTCTGGGTTATTGAGAATTTTCTGAAATAAAAGACAGATATTAGATTGTACTTTTTAGGACAAGCATTAGAGACCTCTTGCAAACACTTTAGTATCTACTTTGATATATACTTATATGTGTATGTACTTTGTGGGCACTGGAGATCAGCCCTAGGACTCATCTGCTCCTGCTTAGGGACTTTTATTTTCTGCTCAACTGCCTCTTTTTAACTGTCTTCATAGAAAATGACCAGCAGAGGTCAGTAAAATACCAGAATCACTTTAGCATTCTCTAGATTCCCGTCCATAGAAATTGTCCTCCACGAACACCAGTAGACTATAAAAAAAAATTTAAATCTTGTATTTTCAGTGATATGACCACCGAAGGCCCTGCTTGTACATTAAAAATAGAGCTTTGGACTATACCATTTCCCGCTAAAAGGCAATGTTTTTCTCTATGTGTTCCCATACCTAGTGTGTCACACATTTTGGTGCTTACTTTCCCTCCATGTTAAAAAACAGTAGATGTTTCAGCGCCCAGGCTAATACGCTTCATAGCTAAATACATATAAGGTCCCAAAGGCGAGACCGAATGCATTGCAAATGCTTGTTGAAGAAAGGTTTTAATATTGAGGAATGCAAGTCACAAGGCTTGAAATGTTATTAAAGAAACACGTATTATACTGTAAAATAAGTTTAATAAGGTAATACATATTATATCACCTTCATTCTCGATGTATATAATCTCTACGTATATTTTGTATTAAAAAGTTTTTGTAGGATTGAAAATGTGGGATAATGGTACCCTCTGTGTTTTTGATGAAATTCAGATTCTCGTGGCATGGTAATTAGGAGAATCGCTATTTCATTACAAGACCGGATGCTACCATTCTGCATGTTGGTAGCTCTGCAGAACTAAAGTTGACATGTGTTCTACTGGCTTACAGTAATGCTTCGCAAATGTAGAGGAGTTTGACCCAACAGCAGCCTAAGGATGTCTTCTAGTTTGCCCCCTTTCCAAAGGGATTGGCTAGGCATAGTGCCCCCCATACAATGTGCTTGGAATCTCTTGAGGTCGACACCTGATAAGAGCATACTTCCCTTTAGCCAGTGAGCTATCGTAGCGCAAGTCACTGCTTTGAAAGGTTTATCAAATAAAATGAGAAGTTTATTAACACTGTCTGAGCGATGTTCATTTATTCTATAATCATATTCTTTCATACAGTCTACCACACACAATTGTTTTGCATAGATTGAACTTAGGATAGACAAAGGAGTCAGACATAGTTTTAGTTCTTCGAACAATTTCAAACTTTACAACAAAGGCATCATAAAATCTGTTGCTTACCTCTTACATCTGACACACGTCAGCAGGAAATAAGGCATAGTAATCAGGCTAGCTTCGTGGAAAGCATCGTTTTGCTTAGAAATCCATTTTTTGCCCATTAATTGAATAGATTTAGGACCACATTAACATCCCAGTGACCCGTATTTGGATCTTGGTGGTCATCTCAATCTGATACCTTTAAGGATTCTACAGATCATCATGTTTTTGAAATTGATTTTCCCATTTAATTTGAATTTTGAATTTAAAAACATTTGTACAGCGCTCGCATACCCAGCGGTTTCATGGCGCTAGTGATGAACAGTGGAAGGCAGATTTACTAAGCTGTGGCCAGCTGAGACTGCTGATTTATAGCAATTCAGTGTTCTGTAGCTGAGACCCTTGTCAAACTATACTCTATGAGAAAATTGGATACTTGGACGATAGTTGCCTCCACAGTATCCAGGTCCCTTTCCAGGCCCTAACAAATCAGTATTTCCAAATTGTGTTGTACCTCTTAAGGGGCCCAAGAGCCCAGGATTCCCTGAGGAGTTCCTCAGCTCTTACTGGAAGTCCTGGTATCTCTTTAGATTACCTGATATCTTTCAGGCAAGAAGGTTCAAAGTCCCTGCTGAGATCAGAGGGTGTTCTTCTCCATCTGGGCTTGTTCGGAGTCCTTCTTCTGCTGGAAGGTAAAAGGGTATGTTGCAGGCCACTTTTAAGATCTTTGAAAACCATGATTGAGATGGCCAAACGGGCTAAAAGGGAATTGTTAAACCAGGGAGAATGATTTGTGTCTTTCTTTCTCACTGGATCATGGTGAAGGGGGGAAGCGTAAGCATGAGATCCTTTCCAGAGTTGTAGGAAGGCGTTCCCCGCTAGAGCACCCGGCCTAAGCATTCAGCGGACATATTTTTCCAGTTGGAAGGTGAGCCTTCTTGGAAACAGGTCCAATTTCAGTAGACCCCATAGAAGGTTCAGTTTTCTGAAGATTGATACGTTCAGCTTCCAATCGCTGTAGTCCTTCAGAAACCTGGAGTTCCCATCGGCTGAGCCATTGGCTTCCCCAGGTAAGTATTTTGATTTGAGTGAGATTTTTTGTTCCAGACAGAACATCCAAAGTCTCTTGGCCAGGTCTTATTCTCGGTTCCCAGAAGAGCGACCCATCCAAGGAGACTCGTATCGGATTCGAGAATGAAATCCGGAGATGATCCGAAGATTGCACATCCGTTCCATGCATCTAGGTTTTCCAGCCACCAGCTCAGTTATGACTTGGCCTCCTGAAACAAGTAGATTTTGTCCCCATACCACAGGCCTGCTCGAAGAGCTCTTGCTTTTATTCTTTGAATAACACTGTAGTGAAGGGGACCCGGAAATATGACCTGGATGGAGAAGGATAGAAGGCCTAGAAGTCTGACAAGTTCTCCCAGGGTTAGGAGGTGTTGTTTCAGTACAAGGCGTATCTATTTGTGGATTTTGGCAACCTCTTTGTAGGTAGGAGGAGGCTAGATTTGACTGTATATATCTAGAAACTCGGAAATTCTATGTTTTTTGAGGGTGTTAGAATATACTGTTCTTTGTTTATGATAAAACCCAGGCTCTCCAGGAGGGATATTGTCCTCTTTAAGTCTTTGAGACTTTGCATATGACACTGAGACATTATGAGAATGTCGTCCAGATAAGACGTATACCTCTCTCTCTGAGGAAAGAGACGACTTCTCTCATCACTTTTGTAAAGCACCGGGGAGCCGATACCAGGCCAAAGGGGAGTGCCTGAAATTGAAAATGATGATTTTGCCATAAAAATTGGAGGTAACACTGACATTCCTGGTCCATTGGAATAGTGAAATAGGTGCCTTTGAGGTCCAGTGTAACTGACAAGTCTCCCTCCAGTAAAATGTCTCTTAGGAGGTGGATACCCTCCATATTGAAGTTTCTGTAGATGAAGAACCTGTTTAGGTCCTTGAGATTTATTACTGGTCTCCAGCCTTTTACTTTCTTTTGTATCAGGAAGAGTGTGCCTATAAAATCCTTCTGGCTCAATGATATTTCTATTATGGCACCTTTTTTAACATAGAGGAAATCTCCTCTTCTACTACCTTCTCTTGTTTTTGAGATAGACTTAGGGGCCTATTAGCCATCCGGACGTAAATAGGGACCGCCCGCCATAAGGACGGCAGTCCCGTGGGGGCCATTAGTATGCGCCCGCCACACTGGCGGGCGCATGCCTTTCCGTGGCAGTGTAGCCGCCACGGAAAAGCATGTCCCCGCCTTCACCCTAATATGGATGGCGGTGTCTAACAGACACTGCCACCATATGAAACCCTTTTCCGTCTGGTCAAATCGATGACCGGGCAGAAAAGCGGCGGACGGTCATTCTGTCTGCCGCGGTCCGCCCGCCATAGTAATATGGTGGGGGGAAATGGGGTGGTGCTTAGTTCTCTGGGGAAATGAGACCGGTGTGGTGGTTGTAGGAAGTCTATCTTGAAATCTTGAACCTTTGGACAGTTTCTAGGACCCAGGGGATTGATTGCCAGGTTTGCAAAAGATTCTGAGGCGCCCACCCCCTTTTACCTGGGAAGAATTGCAAAGATGAAGATCAGTACTCACTGTTAAAGGTGCTTGTGATCTGTCCGCATCCCCTGGGGCCTCTTGAATGGGACCCTCAGCCACGTTGTGGATAAAATGGTGATGGAGCGTTCCTTGCTGGAAGCCCCTGCCAAAGTCCCTTGCTCTGAAATTGGGCCTGTATGAAGCTCGGCCGGGAGAAAGGCCCCTTCTTCCAGGCCCATCCAAAAACACTTTGGTTGAAAACCATTTGCTTGTTAAACTGGGCGTTGTCTAGAACAGTAAAGGTAGCAACGTATTTGCCAAGTGATTTGATCATGCCATCCCGAATAGGAGGCCTTGAGCATTCTCTCTCTGATGGTTCATGCATGGCCAAGTCGCCCAGCTTGGGATCTATTTTAGGTATAATAACTCTACGTCTTTCACATGTCTGCGTTAGCATTACCGAGCAAAATCAGCGCTCTTTGGCTCCAACCTCCAAGGAGATGGGCGTCTACCGGAGGTTGGTTCAAGTGGCATTCTTCAGCCATGTCGATGAACCTAGCTAGGGGACCCAGTATGTCAAGGAGACAGTCTTGGTACTTCTATAAAGACCTCTCCATACCCCTTCTAGGGTATCTGCCCATTTTAAATAGAAATGTTATGAGTTCTAGGTCAAGGTTAGGGGTTAGGGAACTTTGTCCTGAATGACATGTCTAGAGCATTCAGATCTGAGGAGATTGCGTGTTTCCCTCTCCAGTGGGTTCCTTAACCACTTTTTAATAAACCTGGCCACATGGTCTTGGGGCCACCATTCTGCACTTCTAGGGTTTTTAGTATTGTTGTGTGAGTACATTTCTTGACCTTGAGGGTCCAGTATTAAGTCCTTAGATGTGGAGGGGTCCTCCTCGTTAAGGAGTCCGTCGACGTCCAGGTCTCGCTGATCCAGATCGAATATGTATTTGTCTAGTATCTCCTCATTTTGGGAGTTGGTTTCTTCCAGTGCATTATCTTGAGTCTTACGTAGACTAGTGCAGGTAACAGTGCCATTTTGTGCACTCATAGGGTTTGTGTCGCCTAGGACAACGATCATATTTGAAGTGTTTAGACGTCCACTGTTTCTTGAGGTGCTTAGACCGCCTCTCAAATTTAAGGTGCTTAGACCTGAGCGTTTTGAGGTACTAGGTCCTCCCGAAATGCATTTGGAAGAAACACCCTTCATGTATTTATTTATTTTTAATCTCTTTTGCCTCAATTACGAGTATCTGGCTCCCCACCAGACATCGATTCCGGGTTAGGTTCTTCCACAGAAAAGATGAGTCTTTTGTTGCCTAACATCTGATGCATGGTCTCACACATGCAGGTGCCCTTTTCTAGTTGGATTCATTTATTAGATCCCCATTTAAATTTTGGGGTTATTGAAAGGTCTGGCTGTCTTGATCTGACAATCTGACAACTTGTGCCTTCTAATGTATTTTACTATATATATTCCATTTGAAAAATAAGAAGTATTTTTTTTTAATGATCTCCTTATTCGTCTAAGATAATGCCACTAATGCCTTGCTTGCAAGGAATTTAGTATTAGGTCTTTGGATATTACTTTTTGGTGTAATGGACGGTGAAACTGAAGACCACAGGACTGCTGGAGAGACGCTCAGCTGTTCGTCCGATGTAGCAACTGACAGAGTTGCTTGAGCAAAAAGCTGCATCTATGATGGCCAGAAGCAGCCGTTGCCAACTTTTGTCCTTAAATCCGCAAGTTCTCCCGATGCGCTCCTATGACGTTACACATCAGGAGAAACAGCGTCGGAGGGAGCTCTTGATGCTCCGAAGTATGTGGCTGGGCCCAGTTAGGGGCTCTGAGACGTGTGGCACCTCTCACGGTGCATGTTGTTTGTGGCGTAGTGCGCCAATGTGACAAGTGGAATAAGGGTGGCCGACTGCCCCGCACGACACAGTGATTCATGGAAAGGGAGTGGCCAGCTGTCATCATTAGAGTTAAGAAGGGGTGGGGTGGCACAAATTGGAAGCATTGCCTCTTTACCCACCATGAAACCTTAAATGATAATAGTAAAATAAGTCCATACATAATTATTTAACCCCTTCCCCGCGGGGCTAATCCCCTTGGTGTGCTGAGGGGAGTGGGGGGCGCGCACAGTGCTGTGGTGCTCATGACGAGCTTGGCTCGTCATGCAACACGGTGGCGCTGTGCTCATGACGAGCTGAGCTTGTCATGATCACACCGTTCCAATAGAACGCCCAGCACAGCAGGGGGATTATCCCCGCGTGGGTGCGCCGCAACGGTCATTCAGGACAAGCTGAGCACGTCATGAGCACAGCGCAACCATGCCTCATGAGGAGCTGAGCTCATCATGAGCATGGAACGGTTTAACAGGATTAAAATCAGTTATAGTAAACGCAATAATCTGAGATAGAGAATTGATAGATAAAAGTTAAGGTTAGGAAAGGTAATAGTTTGGTTACTTATCTGTGTGGAGCTGCATTTAAAAGAGGTGATTGTACTGAGTGCATGCCTATTATAGCCTGACTGTATTATGTTCTACAACACTTTATATTGTGATGTAATACTTCAAAATGTCTGTGTGGAAGTTTGCATTACAAGATTAATGCATAATGGTAGCCTCCTGGCTTGTAATGAAATCGCTCATGAGACATGATGTACTTGTACCACAATATATGCTAATAGTTTACACATGAGGCATCAATGGTTTTCAAATGAGGCATCAATGGTTTACAAAGGAGGCAACAATAGTTTACAAATGAGGCATCAATAGTTTACAAATGAGGCATCAATGGTTTACAAATGAGGCATCAATAGTTTACAAATGAGGCATCAATAGTTTACAAAGGAGGCATCAATGGTTTACAAAGGAGGCAACAATAGTTTACAAATGAGGCATCAATAGTTTACAAATGAGGCATCAATGGGTTAGAAAAAGAGGCATTAATGGTTTACAAAGGAGGCAACAATAGTTTACAAATGAGGCATCAATAGTTTACAAATGAGGCATCAATAGTTTACAAATGAGGCATCAATGGGTTAGAAAAAGAGGCATTAATGGTTTACAAAGGAGGCAACAATAGTTTACAAATGAGGCATTAATAGTTTACAAATGAGGCATCAATAGTTTACAAATGAGGCATCAATAGTTTACAAATGAGGCATCAATGGTTTACAAAGGAGACGTCAATGGTTTAAAAAGGATGCAACAATAGTTTACAAATGAGGCATCAATAGTTTACAAATGAGGCATCAATAGTTTACAAATGAGGCATCAATGGGTTAGAAAAAGAGGCATTAATGGTTTACAAAGGAGGCAACAATAGTTTACAAATGAGGCATTAATAGTTTACAAAGGAGGCATCAATGGCTTACAAATGAGGCATCAATAGTTTACAAATGAGGCGTCAATAGTTTACAAATGAGGCGTCAATAGTTTACAAATGAGGCATCAATGGTTTACAAAGGAGGTATCCTTTAGGTGACTCTCTGGGAGAGCTCACAAAATTGCAGAGCAGTTAAGCTCTGTGCTACCATAAGCAGGAAAATGTTAATTTACACACGCTCCCTGACACTCCAAAGGACTGATGCAAATGTGACTGACATGGCACCAAGGCTAATGGCTGAAGGAGGGCGACCCTTGAACACTATATGTATGCTAACTCTAAGTAGATTCAGATTGTGAATGTCCCTTCAGGCAACCAACCCTTTCTAGGCATTGTTATGATTATGATAATGGTTATGAGACTGATTATTATTATTATTAGTAGTAGTAGTAAGAGTACCTGTAGGAGTAGTAGTAATATTTATAAGACCAGTAAAGCTGCCTTTTATGTCAGACCTAAAAATGAAAGACGGTATAGACCACAGTTTCCATCTTCAGGAGCCTTACCTGTGTTTGAAGACAAGATTTCCATTTGAAAATGTTAATCTATAATTGTTTCCTCTTTTTAGGGCCTGATGCTTTGGCTGAGAAGACTCTGTGGGCTGGAGAAGACACTTTGATGAGAAGAACCAGAAGATCACCACTTGCATCAGTGTACAGAGAGACATGGTTAATAATTACAAATGTTTTGGTAACTGTGTTCAGCTTCAAGTGGTTTTATTTAATAAGTCCTGCAAATGTGACCAGTTATATTCAGACTGATTTCCGTTTATTTCTGTGACGTGGAAATTATGAATTCTGCTACAGAAACAATTATAATTAGTAATTAAACATCATGTTTAATATATTTCACTTTTAAGACTGGAAATAATATGTATAGTTCATTTAACTTTTCTAATATGCAAAAATAAAAACAAACATAATTATTGGTGTATTGAACTAAAATTGCAACAATTTCAACAAATGTTGATTTATCCTATAAAGAAATCAGGGCAGTACATAAATGAGATTACGAAATATTGGAGACATCTGCACTAATAGAAGAGGGGAACGTAGACACAGTATTTTAAAAGACACTTGCAGCAGTTAAATTGTACAGAGTGTAACTAGATTAGTTTGGTTACCGGGCAGCATCTTTCAATCGCCAAGTGTACCCACGTTTCTGAGTGGAGTAAATGTCATCGGCCTCCTCTTCTCTTCCAACTGGACGTAAGTGTTGCCATCTCCACCACTTCAAAAACAGCACAGAAATCAAGGAAGCGACAACCATTAGGATAATGACCTTCAGGCCAAATTCCACTGGGTAGAATCCATGGTCCATAGTGCTACATCCAGCCCTACAGCCCTCCTGTTGATAAAGAATAGAAAGCCTCAATATTTATGTCCAGCAACAAAAAAGACCATTGAGGTCTTTACTGCCACCTTTTTATGGTCTAACTAGACAGACAGTTATATAAGGAATGCCAGGAGAGGGGATTTGGCAACACATACATGTTGGGAGCCATGTTTACAAAATTTGATTAAGGAAACAAAAAGAGTGATTGTAATAGACTCCAATTGGCTGTGGGAGGGTTCCCAATCACCTCACCTACCGTGGCCCCTGTGTTAAAAGGTGATGTCAGCAACTTGCGGGGGAAACCCTTAATAATGCTACATTCCTGTGTGTGCATCTCTCCCTGGTCGCCCCACCGAGGCCCTCTGCTTTGCCTTGTTTTAAGCATGCAGACTTCCATATAAATGCCTGTGCTGACCTCTGAGCGCACCCATACTAGTAGATGTTAATGCAGACCATTGCTATTGATGAGTCGTCAAACAGGGCCCATCCATCCTCGTTAATTACATGGCCTCTAGTTGGAGCAGGAATTGTTCCAGTCAAAAGGGGCATGGCCATAAAACCATTAGAACTTGTTTAAAGGGGTGTGGCCTCTGTAATGAAGGGTGTTGACTCACAGAGGGGACTTGAATTCTTTGGTTTCTGTCACTCAGACCCCTTAGCTTGCTGGTTTCAGTCACACAGACTCCTTTGCTCTCTGGTTTTACTCACACGGCCCCCTTCTCTCTCTGGTTTTACTCACACGGCCCCCTTCACTCACTGGTTTCAGTCACACGGCCCCCTTTGTTCCCTGGTTTCAGTCATACAGACCCCTTCGCTCTCTGGTTTTACTCACACAGATCCCTTCGCTCCCTGGTTTCAGTCACTCAGACCCCTTTGCTTCCTGGTTTCAGTCACTCAGACCCCTTTGTTCCCTGGTTTCAGTCATACAGACCCCTTCGCTCTCTGGTTTTACTCACACAGATCCCTTCGCTCCCTGGTTTCAGTCACTCAGACCCCTTTGCTTCCTGGTTTCAGTCACTCAGACCCCTTTGCTTTCTGGTTTCAGTCACACAGATCCCTTCGCTCCCTGGTTTCAGTCACTCAGACCCCTTTGCTTCCTGGTTTCAGTCACTCAGACCCCTTTGCTTTCTGGTTTCAGTCACTCAGACCCCTTTGCTCACTGGTTTTACTCACACAGCCCCCTTAGATCTCTGGATTTACTCACACGGCCCCCTTTGCTCCCTTGTTTCAGTCACGCTGACCCCTTTGCTCTCTGCTTTCAGTCACACAGTTCTCTTTGCTTCCTAGTTTGAGTCACTAAGACCCCTTCGCTCTCCGGTTTTCAGTCACACAGCCCCCTTTGCTCCCTGGTTTCAGTCACACAGATCCCATCGCTCTCTGGTTTCAGTCACTCAAACCCCTTCGCTCACTGGTTTCAGTCACACAGCCCCCTTTGTTCCCTGGTTTCAGTCATACAGACCCCTTCGCTCTCTGGTTTTACTCACACAGATCCCTTCGCTCCCTGGTTTCAGTCACTCAGACCCCTTTGCTTCCTGGTTTCAGTCACTCAGACCCCTTTGTTCCCTGGTTTCAGTCATACAGACCCCTTCGCTCTCTGGTTTTACTCACACAGATCCCTTCGCTCCCTGGTTTCAGTCACTCAGACCCCTTTGCTTCCTGGTTTCAGTCACTCAGACCCCTTTGCTTTCTGGTTTCAGTCACACAGATCCCTTCGCTCCCTGGTTTCAGTCACTCAGACCCCTTTGCTTCCTGGTTTCAGTCACTCAGACCCCTTTGCTTTCTGGTTTCAGTCACTCAGACCCCTTTGCTCACTGGTTTTACTCACACAGCCCCCTTAGATCTCTGGATTTACTCACACGGCCCCCTTTGCTCCCTTGTTTCAGTCACGCTGACCCCTTTGCTCTCTGCTTTCAGTCACACAGTTCTCTTTGCTTCCTAGTTTGAGTCACTAAGACCCCTTCGCTCTCCGGTTTTCAGTCACACAGCCCCCTTTGCTCCCTGGTTTCAGTCACACAGATCCCATCGCTCTCTGGTTTCAGTCACTCAAACCCCTTCGCTCAGTGGTTTCAGTCACTCAGACTCCTTTGCTCTCTGGTTTCAGTCACACAGACCCCTCGCTTCCTGGTTTCAGTCACACAGCCCCCTTCAATCCCTGGTTTCAGTCACTCAGACCTCTTCGCTCCCTGGCTTTACTCACACAGATCCCTTTGCACCCTTATTTCAGTCACACGGCCCTCTTCGCTCCCTGGTTTCAGTCACACAGCCCTCTTCGTTCCCTGGTTTCAGTCACTCAGACCCCTTTGCTCTCTGGTTTTACTCACACAGATCAATTCGCACCCTAGTTTCAGTCACACGGCCCCCTTCGCTCCCTCGTTTCATTCACTCAGACCCCTTCGCTCTAAGGTGTCAGTCACACAGATCCCTTCGCTTCCTGGTTTCAGTCACACAGCCCCATTCACTCTCTGGTTTCAGCCACAGGGCCCCCTTCGCTCCCTGGTTTCAGTCACTCAGACCCCTTCACTCTCTGGTTTCAGTCACTCAGATCCCGTTGGTCTCTGGTTTCAGTCACAAAGACCCCTTTGCTTTCTGGTTTCAGTCACACGGAACCATTCGTTCTCTGGTTTAAGTCACACAGACCCCTTCGCTCCCTTGTTTCAGTCATACGGCCAGTTCACTCTCTGGTTTTAGTCACACAGCCCCCTTCTTTCTCTGGTTTCAGTCACTCAGACCCATTCGCTCTCTGATTTCAGTCACAGAGACCCCTTTGCTCCCTTGTTTCAGTCATATGGCCCGTTCACTCTCTGGTTTCAGTCACACAGACCCCTTTGCTCCCTGGCTTAAGTCCCACAGCGCCCTTCGCTCCCTGGTTTCAGTCACTCAGATCTCTTCTCTCTCAGGTTTCACTCACACAACCCCCTTGCTCCCTTGTTTCAGTCACACAGACCCCTTCGCTTCTTGGTTTCAGTCAAACTGCCCCCTTTGCTTCGTGGCTTCAGTCCCACAGCCCCCTTCGCTCCCTGGTTTCAGTCACACAGCCTCCTTTGCTCCCTGGTTTCAGTCACTCAGACCCATTCGCTTTCTGATTTCAGTCATACAGACCTCTTCGCTCCCTGGTTTCAGTCACACTAGCCCCTTCACTCCCTGGTTTCAGTCACTCAGATCTCTTTGCTCGCTGGTTTCAGTCACACAGACCCCTTCGCTTCCTGGTTTCAGTCACACAGCCCCCTTCACTCCCTGGTTTCAGTCACTCGAACCCCTTTACTCCTTAGTTTTACTCACGCAGACCCCTTTGCTCCCTTGTTTCTGTCACAAGGCCGCCTTTGCTCCCTGGTTTCAGTCACACGGCCCCCTACGCTCTCTGTTTTCAGTCCTCGGCTTCCTTCACTCCCTGGTTTCAGTCACTCAGACCCCTTGGCTCCCTTGTTTCAGTCCCACAGACCACTTCGCTCCCTGATTTCAGTCACACAGACCCCTTCGCTCCCTGGTTTCAGTCATACGGCCCGTTCACTATATGGTTTTAGTCACACAGACCCCTTTGCTCCCTGGTTTCAGTCATACGGCCCGTTCACTATATGGTTTTAGTCACACAGACCCCTTTGCTCCCTGGTTTCAGTCACACGGCCCCCTACGCTCTCTGTTTTCAGTCCTCGGCTTCCTTCACTCCCTGGTTTCAGTCACTCAGACCCCTTGGCTCCCTTGTTTCAGTCCCACAGACCACTTCGCTCCCTGATTTCAGTCACACAGACCCCTTCGCTCCCTGGTTTCAGTCATACGGCCCGTTCACTATATGGTTTCAGTCACTCAGACCCCTTGGCTCCCTTGTTTCAGTCATACGGCCCGTTCACTATATGGTTTTAGTCACACAGACCCCTTTGCTCCCTGGTTTCAGTCACACAGCCCCCTTCTTTCTCAGATTTCAGTCACACAAACCCCTTCGCTCCCTTGTTTCAGTCATACGGCCCGTTCACTCTCTGGTTTCAGCCACAGAGACCCCTTTGCTCCCTTGTTTCACTCATACGGCCCGTTCACTCTCTGGTTTCAGCCACAGAGACCCCTTTGCTCCCTTGTTTCAGTCATACGGCCCGTTCACTCTCTGGTTTCAGTCACACAGACCCCTTTGCTCCCTGGTTTAAGTCACACAGCGCCCTTCGCTCCCTGGTTTCATTCACTCAGATCTCTTCACTCTCTGGTTTCAGTCACACAGCCCCCTTCGCTCACTGGTTTCAGTAACACAGCCCCCTTCACCCTCTGGTTTGAGACCCACAGCCCCCTTCGCTCTCTGGTTTCAGTCAAACAGACCCCTTTGCACACTGGTTTGAGTCAAACAGCCCCCTTCGCTCCCTGGTTTCAGTACCGCAGCCCCCTTCGCTCTCTGGTTTCAGTCACACGGCCCCCTTCGCTCCCTGCTTTCAGTCAAACAGACCCCTTTGCTCTCTCTGGTTTCAGTTCCACAGACCCCTTCGTTCCCTGGTTTCAGTCACTCAGACCCCTTCGCTCTCTGGTTTTACTCACACAGATCCCTTTGCACTCTTGTTTCAGTCACAAGGCCCCCTTCGCTCCCTGGTTTCAGTCAAACAGACCCATTTGCTCTCTCTGGTTTCAGTTCCACAGACCCCTTTGCTCCCTCGTTTCAGTCACTCAGACCCCTTCGCTCTCTGGTTTCAGTCACACAGACTTCTTTGCTTCCTGGTTTCAGTCACACAGCCCCATTCGCTCTCTGGTTTCAGTCACACAGCCCCATTCGCTCTCTGGTTTCAGTCACACAGACCCCTTCGCTCTCTGGTTTCAGTCACACAGACCCCTTCGCTCTCTGGTTTCAGTCACACAGACCCCTTCGCTCTCTGGTTTCAGCCACATGGCCCCCTTCGCTCCCTGGTTTCAGTCACTCAGACCCCTTTGCTCTCTGGTTTCAGTCACAAAGACCCCTTCGCTCTCTGGTTTCAGTCACAAGGACCCATTCACTCTCTGGTTTCAGTCACACAGACCCCTTTGCTCCCTTGTTTCACTCATACGGCCAGTTCACTCTCTGTTTTTAGTCACACGGCCCCCTTCTTTCTCTGGTTTCAGTCACTCAGACCCATTCACTCTCTGATTTCAGTCACACAGACCCCTTTGCTCCCTTGTTTCAGTCATATGGCCCGTTCACTCTCTGGTTTCAGTCACACAGACCCCTTTGCTCCCTGGTTTAAGTCACACAGCGCCCTTCGCTCCCTGGTTTCAGTCACTCAGATCTCCTCTCTCTCTGGTTTCAGTCACACAGCCCCCTTCGCTCCTTTGTTTCAGTCACACGGCCCCCTTCGCTCCCTGGTTTCAGTCAAACAGACCCCATTGCTCTCTCTGGTTTCAGTTCCACAGACCCCTTCGCTCTCTGGTTTCAGTCATACAGAACACTTTGTTCCCTGGTTTCAGTCACACAGCACACTTTGCTCTCTGGTTTCAGTCAAACAGCTCCATTTGCTCCCTTGTTTCAGTCACACAGTCCCCTTCGCTCTCTGATTTCAGTCCACGGCCCCCTTCACTCCCTAGTTTCAGTCACTCAGACCCCTTCGCTCTCTGGTTTCAGTCCCACAGACCACTTCGCTCCCTGGTTTCAGTCACACAGCACCCTTTGCTCTCTGGTTTCAGTCAAGCAGCTCCCTTTGCTCCCTTGTTTCAGTCACACAGTCCCCTTCGCTCTCTGATTTCAGTCCACGGCCCACTTCACTCCCTAGTTTCAGTCACTCAGACCCCTTCACTCTCTGGTTTCAGTCCCACAGACCACTTCGCTCCCTGGTTTCACTCACAGAGCGCCCTTCGGTCCCTGGTTTCAGTCACTCAGATCTCTTCGCTCTCTGGTTTCACTCACACAGTTCACTTCGCTCCCTGGTTTCAGTCACTCAGACCCATTGACTCTCTGGTTTCAGTCACACAGACCACTTCGCTCCCTGTTTTCAGTCACACAGCCCACTTTGCTACCTGGTTTCAGTCACTCAGAGCCCTTCGCTCTCTGGTTTCAGTCACAAAGACCCCTTCACTCCCTAGTTTCAGTCACACAGCGCCCTTCGCTCCCTGGTTTAAGTCACCCAGCCCCCACCGCTACATGGTTTCAGTCACTCAGACCACTTCGCTATCTGGTTTCAGTCACTCAGACCCCTTCACTCCCTAGTTTCAGTCACACAGCTCCATTCACTCCCTGATTTCAGTCACACAGCCTCCTTTGCTCCCTGGTTTCACTCACACAGCGCCCTTCGCTCCCTGGTTTCAGTCACTCCGATCTCTTCCCTCTCTGGTTTCACTCACACAGTCCACTTCGCTCCCTGGTTTCAGTCACTCAGACCCCTTCGCTCTCTGATTTCAGTCACACAGACCCCTTCGCTCCCTGGTTTCAGTTACACAGCCCACTTTGCTACCTGGTTTCAGTCACTCAGACCCCATCGCTCTCTGGTTTCAGTCACAAAGACCCCTTCACTCCCTGGTTTCAGTCATACAGCGCCCTTCGCTCCCTGGTTTAAGTCACACATCCCCCTTCGCTACATGGTTTCAGTCACTCAGACCACTTCGCTATCTGGTTTCAGTCACTCAGACCCCTTCACTCCCTGGTTTCAGTCACACAGCCCCCTTCGCTCCCTGGTTTCAGTCACTCAGACCCCATCGCTCTCTGGTTTCAGTCACAAGGACCCCTTCACTCCCTGGTTTCAGTCATACAGTGCCCTTCGCTCCCTGGTTCAAGTCACACAGCCCCCTTCGCTACATGGTTTCAGTCACTCAGACCACTTCGCTATCTGGTTTCAGTCACTCAGACCCCTTCACTCCCTGGTTTCAGTCACACAGCCCCCTTCGCTACATGGTTTCAGTCACTCAGACCACTTCGCTATCTGGTTTCAGTCACTCAGACCCCTTCACTCCCTTGTTTCAGTCACACAGCTCCATTCACTCCCTGATTTTAGTCACACAACCTCCTTTGCTCCCTGGTTTCACTCACACAGCGCCCTTCGCTCCCTGGTTTCAGTCACTCCGATCTCTTCCCTCTCTGGTTTCACTCACACTGTCCACTTCACTCCCTGGTTTCAGTCACTCAGACCCCTTCGCTCTCTGATTTCAGTCACACAGACCCCTTCGCTCCCTGGTTTCAGTTACACAGCCCACTTTGCTACCTGGTTTCAGTCACTCATACCCCATTGCTCTCTGGTTTCAGTCACAAAGACCCCTTCACTCCCTGGTTTCAGTCATACAGCGCCCTTCGCTCCCTGGTTTAAGTCACACAGCCCCCTTTCGCTACATGGTTTCAGTCACTCAGACCACTTCGCTATCTGGTTTCAGTCACTCAGACCCCTTCACTCCCTGGTTTCAGTCACACAGCCCCCTTTGCTCAATGATTTCAGTCACTCCGATCTCTTCCCTCTCTGGTTTCACTCACACAGACCACTTCGCTCCCTGGTTTCAGTCACTCAGACCCCTTCGCTCTCTGATTTCAGTCACACAGACCCCTTCGCTCCCTGGTTTCAGTTACACAGCCCACTTTGCTACCTGGTTTCAGTCACTCAGACCCCATCGCTCTCTGGTTTCAGTCACAAAGACCCCTTCACTCCCTGGTTTCAGTCATACAGCGCCCTTCGCTCCCTGGTTTAAGTCACACATCCCCCTTCGCTACATGGTTTCAGTCACTCAGACCACTTCGCTATCTGGTTTCAGTCACTCAGACCCCTTCACTCCCTGGTTTCAGTCACACAGCCCCCTTCGCTCCCTGGTTTCAGTCACTCAGACCCCATCGCTCTCTGGTTTCATTCACAAGGACCCCTTCACTCCCTGGTTTCAGTCATACAGTGCCCTTCGCTCCCTGGTTCAAGTCACACAGCCCCCTTCGCTACATGGTTTCAGTCACTCAGACCACTTCGCTATCTGGTTTCAGTCACTCAGACCCCTTCACTCCCTGGGTTCAGTCACACAGCCCCCTTCGCTACATGGTTTCAGTCACTCAGACCCCTTCACTCCCTTGTTTCAGTCACACAGCTCCATTCACTCCCTGATTTCAGTCACACAGCCTCCTTTGCTCCCTGGTTTCACTCACACAGCGCCCTTCGCTCCCTGGTTTCAGTCACTCCGATCTCTTCCCTCTCTGGTTTCACTCACACAGTCCACTTCACTCCCTGGTTTCAGTCACTCAGACCCCTTCGCTCTCTGATTTCAGTCACACAGACCCCTTCGCTCCCTGGTTTCAGTTACACAGCCCACTTTGCTCTCTGGTTTCAGTCACAAAGACCCCTTCACTCCCTGGTTTCAGTCATACAGCGCCCTTTGCTCCCTGGTTTAAGTCACACAGCCCCCTTCGCTACATGGTTTCAGTCACTCAGACCACTTCGCTATCTGGTTTCAGTCACTCAGACCCCTTCACTCCCTGGTTTCAGTCACACAGCCCCCTTCGCTACATGGTTTCAGTCACTCAGACCACTTCGCTATCTGGTTTCAGTCACTCAGACCCCTTCACTCCCTGGTTTTAGTCACACAGCCCCCTTCGTTCCCTGGCTTCAGTCACAAAGACCCCTTCACTCCCTAGTTTCAGTCACACAGCGCCCTTCGCTCCCTGGTTTAAGTCACCCAGCCCCCACCGCTACATGGTTTCAGTCACTCAGACCACTTCGCTATCTGGTTTCAGTCACTCAGACCCCTTCACTCCCTAGTTTCAGTCACACAGCTCCATTCACTCCCTGATTTCAGTCACACAGCCTCCTTTGCTCCCTGGTTTCACTCACACAGCGCCCTTCGCTCCCTGGTTTCAGTCACTCCGATCTCTTCCCTCTCTGGTTTCACTCACACAGTCCACTTCGCTCCCTGGTTTCAGTCACTCAGACCCCTTCGCTCTCTGATTTCAGTCACACAGACCCCTTCGCTCCCTGGTTTCAGTTACACAGCCCACTTTGCTACCTGGTTTCAGTCACTCAGACCCCATCGCTCTCTGGTTTCAGTCACAAAGACCCCTTCACTCCCTGGTTTCAGTCATACAGCGCCCTTCGCTCCCTGGTTTAAGTCACACATCCCCCTTCGCTACATGGTTTCAGTCACTCAGACCACTTCGCTATCTGGTTTCAGTCACTCAGACCCCTTCACTCCCTGGTTTCAGTCACACAGCCCCCTTCGCTCCCTGGTTTCAGTCACTCAGACCCCATCGCTCTCTGGTTTCAGTCACAAGGACCCCTTCACTCCCTGGTTTCAGTCATACAGTGCCCTTCGCTCCCTGGTTCAAGTCACACAGCCCCCTTCGCTACATGGTTTCAGTCACTCAGACCACTTCGCTATCTGGTTTCAGTCACTCAGACCCCTTCACTCCCTGGTTTCAGTCACACAGCCCCCTTCGCTACATGGTTTCAGTCACTCAGACCACTTCGCTATCTGGTTTCAGTCACTCAGACCCCTTCACTCCCTTGTTTCAGTCACACAGCTCCATTCACTCCCTGATTTTAGTCACACAACCTCCTTTGCTCCCTGGTTTCACTCACACAGCGCCCTTCGCTCCCTGGTTTCAGTCACTCCGATCTCTTCCCTCTCTGGTTTCACTCACACTGTCCACTTCACTCCCTGGTTTCAGTCACTCAGACCCCTTCGCTCTCTGATTTCAGTCACACAGACCCCTTCGCTCCCTGGTTTCAGTTACACAGCCCACTTTGCTACCTGGTTTCAGTCACTCATACCCCATTGCTCTCTGGTTTCAGTCACAAAGACCCCTTCACTCCCTGGTTTCAGTCATACAGCGCCCTTCGCTCCCTGGTTTAAGTCACACAGCCCCCTTTCGCTACATGGTTTCAGTCACTCAGACCACTTCGCTATCTGGTTTCAGTCACTCAGACCCCTTCACTCCCTGGTTTCAGTCACACAGCCCCCTTTGCTCCCTGATTTCAGTCACTCCGATCTCTTCCCTCTCTGGTTTCACTCACACAGACCACTTCGCTCCCTGGTTTCAGTCACTCAGACCCCTTCGCTCTCTGATTTCAGTCACACAGACCCCTTCGCTCCCTGGTTTCAGTTACACAGCCCACTTTGCTACCTGGTTTCAGTCACTCAGACCCCATCGCTCTCTGGTTTCAGTCACAAAGACCCCTTCACTCCCTGGTTTCAGTCATACAGCGCCCTTCGCTCCCTGGTTTAAGTCACACATCCCCCTTCGCTACATGGTTTCAGTCACTCAGACCACTTCGCTATCTGGTTTCAGTCACTCAGACCCCTTCACTCCCTGGTTTCAGTCACACAGCCCCCTTCGCTCCCTGGTTTCAGTCACTCAGACCCCATCGCTCTCTGGTTTCATTCACAAGGACCCCTTCACTCCCTGGTTTCAGTCATACAGTGCCCTTCGCTCCCTGGTTCAAGTCACACAGCCCCCTTCGCTACATGGTTTCAGTCACTCAGACCACTTCGCTATCTGGTTTCAGTCACTCAGACCCCTTCACTCCCTGGGTTCAGTCACACAGCCCCCTTCGCTACATGGTTTCAGTCACTCAGACCCCTTCACTCCCTTGTTTCAGTCACACAGCTCCATTCACTCCCTGATTTCAGTCACACAGCCTCCTTTGCTCCCTGGTTTCACTCACACAGCGCCCTTCGCTCCCTGGTTTCAGTCACTCCGATCTCTTCCCTCTCTGGTTTCACTCACACAGTCCACTTCACTCCCTGGTTTCAGTCACTCAGACCCCTTCGCTCTCTGATTTCAGTCACACAGACCCCTTCGCTCCCTGGTTTCAGTTACACAGCCCACTTTGCTCTCTGGTTTCAGTCACAAAGACCCCTTCACTCCCTGGTTTCAGTCATACAGCGCCCTTTGCTCCCTGGTTTAAGTCACACAGCCCCCTTCGCTACATGGTTTCAGTCACTCAGACCACTTCGCTATCTGGTTTCAGTCACTCAGACCCCTTCACTCCCTGGTTTCAGTCACACAGCCCCCTTCGCTACATGGTTTCAGTCACTCAGACCACTTCGCTATCTGGTTTCAGTCACTCAGACCCCTTCACTCCCTGGTTTCAGTCACACAGCCCCCTTCGCTCCCTGGTTTCACGCACTCAGACCCCTTCGCTCTCTGGTTTCAGTCCCACAGACCACTACGCTCCCTGGTTTCAGTCACACAGCACCCTCTGTTCCCTGGCTTCAGTCACAAAGCCCCCTTCTCTCCATGGTTTCAGTACTCAGACCCCGTCGCACTCTGGTTTCAATCACACAGACCCCTTCGTTCCCTGGTTTCTGTCACACTGACCCCTTCGCTCCATGGTTTCAGTCACTCAGACCCTTCGCTCTTTGGTTTTAGTCACACAGACCCCTACACTCCCTGGTGTAACCACACAGCTCCCTGCGCTCTTTGTTTTCAGTCACACAGACCCCTTCACTCCCTGGTTTCAGACACTCAGACCTGGTCACTCCCTGGCTTCTGTCACTCAGACCCATTTGCTCTCTGGTTTCAGTCATACAGACCACTTTACTTCCCGGTTTCAGTCACACAGCCCCCTTCCCTCTCTGGTTTCAGTCACACAAACCCCTTCCCTCTCTGGTTTCAGTCACACAGGCCCCTTTGCTCCCTTGTTTCAGTCAGACAGTCCCCTTCGCTCCCTTGTTTCAGTCACAAGGCCCCCTTCGCTCCCTGGTTTCAGTCACATTGCCCCTTTCGTTCTCTGGTTTCAGTCCACGGCCCCCTTCACTCCCTGGCTTCAGTCATACAGCCCCCTTCACTCCCTGGTTGCAGTCAGACAGCCCCCTTCGCTCTCTTGTTTCAGTCCCACAGACCACTTCTCTACCTGGTTTCACTCACACAGACCCCGTCGCACTCTGGTTTCAGTCACACAGACCCCTTCCTTCCCTGGTTTCAGTCACACTGATCCCTTCACTCCGTGGTTTCAGTCACTCAGACCCCTTCACCTCCTGGTTTCAGTCACTCAGACCTCTTGGCTCTCTGGTTTCAGTCACACAGACCCCTTCGCTCCCTGGTTTCAGTCACACAGCCCACTTTGCTATCTGGTTTCAGTCACTCAGACCCCTTCACTCCCTGGTTTCAGTCACTCAGACCCCTTGGCTCTCTGGTTTCAGTCAAAAAGACCCCTTCACTCCCTGGTTTCAGTCACACGGCTCCCTTCGCTCCCTGATTTCAGTCACACAGCCTCCTTTGCTCCCTGGTTTTACTCACACGGCTCCCTTTGCTCCCTGGTTTCAGTCACTCAGATCTCTTCGCTCTCTGGTTTCACTCACACAGTCCACTTCACTCCCTGGTTTCAGTCACTCAGACCCCTTCGCTTTCTCGTTTCAGTCACACAGACATCTTCACTCTCTGGTTTCAGTCACACAGTCCCCTTCGTTCCCTGGTTTCAGTCACTCAGACCCCGTCGCACTCTGGTTTCAGTCACACAGACACCTTCACTCCCTGGTGTAAGTCACACAGCTCCCTTCGCTCATTAGTTTCAGTCACACAGCACCCTTTGATCCCTGGTTTCAGACACTCAGACCCCGTCACTCCCTGGCTTCAGTCACACAGCCCCCTTTGCTGCCTGGTGTCAGTCCCACAGCCCCCTTCACTCCCCGGTTTCGGTCCCACAGCCCCCTTCACTCCCCGGTTTCGGTCACACAGCCCCCTTCGCTCCCTGGTTTAAGTCACACAGTCCCCTTCACTCCCTGGTTTCAGTCAAACAGACTCCTTCGCTCTCTGGTTTCAGTCACACAAACCCCTTCCCTCTCTGGTTTCAGTCACACAGGCCCCTTTGCTCCCTTGTTTCAGTCAGACAGTCCCCTTCGCTCCCTTGTTTCAGTCACACAGACCCCTTCACTCCCTGGTTTCAGACACTCAGACCTGGTCACTCCCTGGCTTCTGTCACTCAGACCCATTTGCTCTCTGGTTTCAGTCATACAGACCACTTTACTTCCCGGTTTCAGTCACACAGCCCCCTTCCCTCTCTGGTTTCAGTCACACAAACCCCTTCCCTCTCTGGTTTCAGTCACACAGGCCCCTTTGCTCCCTTGTTTCAGTCAGACAGTCCCCTTCGCTCCCTTGTTTCAGTCACAAGGCCCCCTTCGCTCCCTGGTTTCAGTCACATTGCCCCTTTCGTTCTCTGGTTTCAGTCCACGGCCCCCTTCACTCCCTGGCTTCAGTCATACAGCCCCCTTCACTCCCTGGTTGCAGTCAGACAGCCCCCTTCGCTCTCTTGTTTCAGTCCCACAGACCACTTCGCTACCTGGTTTCACTCACACAGACCCCGTCGCACTCTGGTTTCAGTCACACAGACCCCTTCCTTCCCTGGTTTCAGTCACACTGATCCCTTCACTCCGTGGTTTCAGTCACTCAGACCCCTTCACCTCCTGGTTTCAGTCACTCAGACCTCTTGGCTCTCTGGTTTCAGTCACACAGACCCCTTCGCTCCCTGGTTTCAGTCACACAGCCCACTTTGCTATCTGGTTTCAGTCACTCAGACCCCTTCACTCCCTGGTTTCAGTCACTCAGACCCCTTGGCTCTCTGGTTTCAGTCAAAAAGACCCCTTCACTCCCTGGTTTCAGTCACACGGCTCCCTTCGCTCCCTGATTTCAGTCACACAGCCTCCTTTGCTCCCTGGTTTTACTCACACGGCTCCCTTTGCTCCCTGGTTTCAGTCACTCAGATCTCTTCGCTCTCTGGTTTCACTCACACAGTCCACTTCACTCCCTGGTTTCAGTCACTCAGACCCCTTCGCTTTCTCGTTTCAGTCACACAGACATCTTCACTCTCTGGTTTCAGTCACACAGTCCCCTTCGTTCCCTGGTTTCAGTCACTCAGACCCCGTCGCACTCTGGTTTCAGTCACACAGACACCTTCACTCCCTGGTGTAAGTCACACAGCTCCCTTCGCTCATTAGTTTCAGTCACACAGCACCCTTTGATCCCTGGTTTCAGACACTCAGACCCAGTCACTCCCTGGCTTCAGTCACACAGCCCCCTTTGCTGCCTGGTGTCAGTCCCACAGCCCCCTTCACTCCCCGGTTTCGGTCCCACAGCCCCCTTCACTCCCCGGTTTCGGTCACACAGCCCCCTTCGCTCCCTGGTTTAAGTCACACAGTCCCCTTCACTCCCTGGTTTCAGTCAAACAGACTCCTTCGCTCCCTGGTTTCGGTCACACAGCCCCCTTCGCTCCCTGGTTTAAGTCACACAGTCCCCTTCACTCCCTGGTTTCAGTCACACAGACTCCTTCGCTTTCTGGTTTCAGTCACACAGCGCCCTTCGCTCCCAGGTTTAAGTCACTTCAACTGCCCGATAAATTCCAATCTGGCTTCCGTTCAGGGCACAGGACCGAATCCGTAATGACCCACATAATAGACGACGCTTTAAAAATACTGAACCAAAACAAAGCCTGTTTACTAATCCTACTGGACCTATCCTCCGCCTTCGACACTGTCAAACATGACAATCTATTAGACCTCCTGAAACATAGAATGGGACTATCGGGAACGGTTCTCAACTGGTTCACTTCCTTCCTTCGAAACAGAACACAAAGATTGAAGACCAATCAATCTTTATCCAAACCTACTTCAGTCACTTTAGGAGTACCCCAAGGATCTTCCCTCTCCCCAACACTCTTCAACGTGTTCATGGAACCACTCATCGAGCTTCTCAACTCTTCAAAGGTCCAATACCACATGTATGCAGATGACACACAGCTCTACATTAAGGTACACTCACTTGAGGACATCAAGTCCCTCAACTCAACGCTCCAAAAAACGCAGACCTGGCTGGCAAATATCCACTTAAAATTAAACACAATAAAAGAAAATTCCTCCTAATAGCGCCCCCCCAGCCAAACAACCACCATCATGGAATGGATGACGCACCAAACGGCACTCGACGGCCAATGGCTCATGATCGATTCTGCCAAATCGCTAGGCATAACTCTGGATAATAAGCTAAATATGCAGAAGCACATCAGTGCAGCAACAAAAGGAGCAAACTTTCAAAGAAGACTGAAACCCTTCGTACCCGCAAATGACTTTAAACAGGCAGTCCAAACTCTAGTAATCCCCAAAGTGGAATATGGGAGTGTCACTCTCTGCGGCCTGCCCAGAACAACGATAGCCCCACTAAGAGCATCAATCAACGCAGCTGACAGACTAATCACAGGCTCCAAAAGAAACTGTCACATCTTCCCGGACTTGCGTGCCCTTAACTGGCTACCCTTTGATGCCAGAATCCATTTGAAAATCGGAGGATGGCACACAAGGCATTGCATCACAAAACACCACAATACCTTGCAGAGAAACTAGTACCATTGGGTGGTAACAGAACCAACAGGAGTTCTTATAACCTTCTACTGAAACCACAACGATTTACCAAAAAGAAAACTTACAATAGTTCTTTCTCAGGAATGTCCCCTAGGATTTGGAATGCCTTACCCCCAAAAACAAGACAGAACCCTCACGCGGCATCCTTTGAAAATGAAGTTAAATCGATTCTCCTGGCCAAATTCACTTGAACTATTAGATGCAGGCTTGTAGATATTTGCTATACTAGAACAGTTACCATTGTTTGAACTAATATAACTAATAATATTTGGTATGTATATGTCTATTTCCTCTATTTCCTTTATTTGTTGTAAAGCGCTCTGATACCCGCAAGAGTCTTGTCCGCGCTATATAAAACCTTCAAAATAAAAAAATAAAATAAAACACAGACCTCTTCGCTCCCTCCGTTCAGGATCTCCCACAAAATCAAAGTTGATTACACCTTGAAGGTAGACGAAGGGCCTGATTTTAGGTGTGGAGCAAAGTGTGGTAGCCAGGGGCGTAACGCAGGCCCCCGCAGCCCACGCAGTGCGGCGGGCCCCTAGCTCCAATGGGCCCCCTCGGCACTGAACTCTGGCCTGGAGAGCTCCTGATTGAGCCTGGAGGGGGCCCCCTAAATACCGTGCAGGGAGGCCCCCTCACTGCTCGTTACGCCAGTGGTGGTAGCCCCATGCAGAATTTAGAGTAAGACGAATTATTGGTACTAGACTTGGAAACGCCTGATGTATATCGCAAGTGTTGTAATGAACACGCGAGAACACTGCTCCAGTGACAAACTATGGCTGCAAATACTAGCATATCTCGGCAGAGTGGAAGCAGGTTTTTTTTCATTGACTAAAGGTCGTCAGCTGCACAAGGGAATGGAGGCCAGAAGCCCTATGCACAGTACACACTGAAAAAACAAAAAAAAAAGCTGGGAGTAAATAGATTATATATCCGGAATAAGGGGCGTTTGTCGTGTTTATCAAGGCTCGAAAGTATAATGACATATTAAATAATGTTATATTTATGTTTTTCCACCTTTTCATTTAAACACCATTCTCCTAGTATTATTTATTTTATTTTTTTACGGAGTTTTATATAGCGCGAATTTGACCCGAGTAACAGAGACATTGCGTTACATGAGGACACATCCATTTTTTTTGTAAGACTGTCTGTGTGTACAATTAAGAACTTGCATTATTTTTCTTATTTTGTGGAGTAGAGAATCAATTAATCCATTTGTTGAGCCCCCTTCAGGATTTTATTTTTCTAATTTTGTCAGTAACCAACCCAATCATTTAATTTTGCTTAAATTGGTGCATCTGAAAGCTCGTCAAACCATTAGAAGTGAATCTCAGAACCAACGGCAGATGGCAGTAGAGCCCCACTCCCCGAACTCACCTTCACAATCCGTAATGTTTCCTGAGAGCGAATCATTTGCACTTTTACAAATAAGTGAAACAAACGACTTCCCTTATGCTGTTGCCTTCCTCAAGTCTCTGTGCTTAGTAACCACAGTAGTAAGTATAACACAATGCTAAAACAGAAAAATGTTAGCCGATATATCTGCAACTTATTAAATAAATGCAAAAATATATAGCTGCATAGCACCACCTAGTGACAAATAATAATATATATTTTTTTAGTTTCAGGATATTGGGTTTTAGGGTTTAAGAGTGGAGAGATTTTTTAAATATGTATATTTTAAACGTAATTTTATGTTAATACTTTTCATTATATACAAATTAAGAAATTACCATTTTTTTATTTATTTTGTTTTGAATTAATATGTTTAATACAATTTAGTTTAGTGTAATTAATCTATATATCAATGATATTAAATGTAATGTTTGTATATAATGAAAAATATCTACATGATTTAAAAGATAAAATATTTTTTACTACAATAATTAAAACAATTATATAAACATTTAACATTGTATAATTTTGGGAAACAATCAAAAATAGTTATATCAACATTTAACATTATATAATTTTTCTAACATAAATAATAGAACTATTTACATAGATTTTCTTCAAAATGTAAACGTTATATTTAAAATACATTTATAATTTTTTAATAAAAAATTGATTATGTATTTTTTTATGATTGTTAATTTTGCATTAGGATTTTTTTTGTTTCAAAGTTTAGGCATGGTAGTTAATTTTTTCAAAATTATAAATATTTTTAATAGCAATAATTTATTTATATTTTAATATTTAAATATGTATATATATGTTTTCAGATATGGTTAGTTGATTAGGCAGGTGAAGTTCTGTTGTGGCCCAGATGCTCATTTCACAGATATTAAACCTCAACAGGAAGAACTTACAAATGTAAATATAGAAGGTGCACCTAGTTAAAGCTCCACATCTGTAAAGGACAAATGATTCTAACTTGTTGGGCTTAGCAAGGCAAAGCATGTGTGTTTTCTCTGCAATTCCATCTTAAAAAACAATCTGTGATTCTTGAAGGAGGTGAAGCACGCCATTGAACTAGGGGACCTACTCGACTCCACCTCCCAAGATGTCGCCTTCCTGACGGAGATCGAGATGAACCTCTCCTCTGCACCTGACATCCCCATAGCCATCCCGGATGGCTACAAGATCACCCGCAGGGGCCGCACCAACGGAACAGGAGGAGGAATCGCCTTCGTCCACAGGAACACTCTGAGAGTCTCGACCAGCACCGACGACACCCTCAGCACCGCCGAACACCTGCACTTCCACCTTCACACATATCCCAACACCACCCTCAGAGGAACCCCGGCCACAGTTCAGTGACTCCATCGCCGACATCGTCAGTATGCACGCCCTCGCCTCTACAGACTTCATCCTTCTCGGGGACCTGAACTTCCACCTCGAGAACAACAACAACACCAACTCCACCATCTTAATTGACAACCTTGCCAACCTCGGACTCACACAGCTCGTCACAACATCCACCCACTCTGCCGCTGCACGCTTGACCTCATCTTTTCCGCAAGCTACCACGTCTCCTTCAGCCACACCCCCGAACTCCACTGGATTGACCAACACTGCATCCACTTCACCTTCCGGAAACCCACCACACACACAGCCCGAAGCCGCCCACCGACTCCACCAACACCGCCGCCCACAACCTCAGGCGATAGATCAGCGACTGCGCCAACACTCTCGCCCGATCAAGAAACCCTCCAACAGACACACCAAGAAGAAAGCCATCTGGTTCACTGTGGACCTCCAGGCCTCCAATCAAACCTGCCAATAACTAGAGAAGAAATGGCACCACGAACAGACACCGGACAACCTCACAGCCCACAAGGACGCCATCCGCAGACACCACCACCTCATCAGAGCTGCCAAAAGGACCTCCTTCAATGGCCGCCTACACAACAACGCACACAACAGCAAAGAGCTCTTCAACATCATGAAGGATTTCTCCAACCCCAGCTCCAACACCAACGAAATCCCTCCTTCGCAAGACCTGTGTGACTCCCTTGCCACCTTCTTCAATCGCAAGATCGCAGACATCCACAACAGCTTCAACACCCTGACCGCCCGACAACCAATAGCCACTATCCACACCGATCCCCTGCTCGCCTGGACCAATATAAACAATGAGGACACCGTCAAAATCATGAACACCATCCACTCCGGCTCGCCGTCAGACCCTTGCCCACACCACATCTTCAACAAAGCCAGTGCCACCATCACACCCCATCTCTGCAAGGCCATCAACATCTACTTCGAGACCGCGACCTTCCCAGAGAGCTGTAAGCAAGCCAAGATCAACGCCTTACTCAAAAAACCCAAGGCAGACCCAAAGGACCTCAAGAACTTCCAACCTATCTCCCTGCTCCCGCTCCCAGCAAAGGTCATCGAGAAGACCGTCAACAAACGACTGACCCGCTACCTCGAGGAGAACAGCATCCTGGACCCGTCCCAGTCCGGCTTCCGCACCAACCACAGCACCGAAACTGCCCTCATCGCCGCCACCGATGACATCAGGGCCCTGCTGGACAATGGCGAAACCGCGTCCCTCATCCTCCTGGACCTGTCAGCCGCCTTCAACAATGTCTGCCACCGCACCTCACGCACACGCCTCCACAACACAGGGATCCGAGGCAAGGCACTAGAATGGACCACCTTCATCATCTCCGGCAGAACCCAGAGTGTCCGCCTCCCCCTTTCCGCTCCGAAGCCACTGAGATCACCTGTGGCGTACCCCAAGGCTCATCCCTCAGCCCGACATTGCTCAACATCTACAGGGCTCCGCTCGCTCACGTCGCCCGACTGCACAACCTCAACATCAGCTCCTACGCCGATGACACCCAGCTGATCCTCTCCCTTACCAAGGACCCCCTCACCGCCAAAACCAACCTCCACGAAGGAATGAAGGCCGTAGCCGAATGGATGAAGAACAACCGTCTGAAGCTGAACTCGGACAAGATGGAAGTCCTCATCCTCAGCTCCACCCCCTCAGCCTGGGACGACTCCTGGTGGCCGACCACACTGGGAGCAGCACCAACACCCACCGACCACGCACGCAACCTAGGGTTCATCCTCGACTCTAAACTCACCATGACCAAGCAAGTCAATGCCGTCTCATCCTCCTGCTTCAACACCCTCCACATGCTCCACCAAATCTACAGTTGGATCCCCACTGAAACAAGAAGAACGGTCACCCAGGCCCTCGTCAGCAGCAGGCTAGACTACGGAAATGCCCTCTATGCAGGAACATCGGCCAAACTCCTGAGACGACTACAACGCATACAGAATGCCTCTTCAGGCTTGATCCTCGACATCCCTCACCAGAGTCACATCACACCACACCTGAGAGACCTGCACTGGCTTTCCGTCAAAAAAGGACCACCTTCAAGCTCCTCACCCACGCACACAAAGTACTCCACAACACCGGACCAGCATACCTCAACAGACGACTCAACTTCTACACCCAAACCGCCAGCTCAGCTCCGCCGACCTCGCCCTCACCACCGTCCTCCGCACCGAAAAATGACCACCGGCGGCAGATCGTTCTCCCACCTTGCCTCCAAGACCTTGAACACCCTCCCCATCCGCCTTCGGCCGACCGAAGACCTGCTGATCTTCAGAAGACTCCTCAAGACCTGGCTATTCGAGCAGTAGCAGCACCCCTTACCCCCAATGCCTTGAAACCCTCACGGGTGAGTAGCGCGCTTTACAAATGTTCTGATTGATTGATTGATTAGACAAAAACTTAATATGAAAACACATTACAAAAGACACATCTACGTTATACTAGTGATCAGTTTCAAAACATGGATGGAATTATCTTATTTGTGTCTATTTCCTAAAGAGAACTCCTTATCTGAGCACATTTTTGGAGGTTGTACCACCACCTTATTTAGGTTGGGCAAGGCGTCCAATGTTCCTTTTAGGGTTAGCCAAGTGTAGCTGTTAATTGTCACCTCTGCGTCCTGGCTGGAATATAGGGTGTGATTCTCTTTCTGATGTACTGGACCCCGCTGTAATGGAGAGCCTTAAAAGCAAGCACCAAAGACTTAAAGTCAATCCTATTTTTCACTGAAAGCCAGTGTAAGGTTTTTAAATGACTTGCCATATGGGTCCTAGGTCCTGCCAAAGAAACCGCTCTGGCAGCCACATTTTGAACAACCTGAAGACGGCCCAATAAATAATTTGGGATGCCCAGGTATAATTCATTGGCATAGTCCAACCTTGATATAATCAAGGCTTGGACTACTGTCTTCCTACGGGACAAAGGTAGGAAGTTCCTCATCATTTTTAAAAGTCTGAAACATGTGCCAGCCACAGATTGAACCTGCAACTTAATGGAAAGATCTGAATCAAGCATGACTCCAAGATTCCTCACAGTGGAAACAGGACAGGATGGCGGAGGCTGATCATGAGGCCACCAATTCCGCCGTTCATCACCAGGGGAGTGTCCAAAAAAGGTAACTTCAGTTTTGGCGGAATTGCATGATAGTTGGTTTTGTGGAAACCAATCAAACACTTTAGTCAGGCATCGATGTATTAAATTTAGATTGAGCGACTCATCATTTTCAAAAGTGAACAACAATTGAGAGTCATCGGCATAGTTAATAACTTTGGCCCACGTTTCTCCGCTAGGGATGCAAAAGGTGCCATATAAATATTAAAAAGAGTTCGGCTCAAAACTGAGCCCTGAGGCACTCCAACATTCAGCGATGGAATATCTGCTGAGAAAGGTGGGGACCAAACAGATTGCTGACGACTTTCCAAAAAAGAGCAAAACCACCTGAAAACCGTGCCCCCATATCCACACTCACTAAGTCTCTGTACGAGTCGACCATGGGGCACGGTATCAAAAGCCGCCAAGAGGTCCATCAGTATTAATACTGCCTTCCCTCCTCGGTCAAGGGTGGCTTTGATACTTTCACTGACTTCTAATAAGGCCGTTTCGGTGCTATAGTTTGCTCCAAACCCCAATTGGCTGGGATGAAGAGCATTTGTGGCCTCAATGAAGTTAGTAATAACCCCATTCACATACTTCTCTAATGCCTTGGCAAAAAAAGGAAGCAGTGTTATGGGTCTGTAGATGCTGACTACTGCTGGGTCAGCTAAAGGTTTCTTCAATAGTGGAAGGATTTTACCCTGTTTCCACTTCGCTGGGACCTTTCCTTGCGACAGAGGAAGGTTCAGAACTTGATTAACAGCGGGATTCAGAACCTCAGCAACAGATGCTACAGTTTTCGCAGGGCACGGATCAGAAGGCGACCCAGATTTAAGCGCCTTCATGATGGTAAGTGAGGTATCCAGGGAGACAGGAGGAAAATACAAAAGTATTTCCTCCCTAGAGTATTCTTTAGAGTTTGCCGCATCGTCCTAGTTCGTACAGATAGGCATATCAAATGTGTCTTGGATAGATTTGATCTTATCATGAAAGAATTTAGCGACCTGATTGGTCCATGCAGTTCTCTACTACTGTTTCTGGCTTGATCAATTTTTGTAGCCAAGAAACTTTTTTTCTCATCACGCACTTTTATGTAGTGCGCTTTGGGTGCCTGTTTGTAGATGTCTTTACTTAATGGATCGAAACTTTTCCTCCATGAGCGCTCCGGTCATTTACAAGCTCTTTTACTTTTCCTCAACGCCTCTGTAAACCAAGGAGCTGAAGTATTTCCACGTGCGGCCCTGCGCATCTTTGGAGGAGCAAGGCTCAGAGCCCAGTTCTGCAGCCAGCTTTCCAGAGCATGTGTCACCTCTTCAAGGGAACCTTCCCCACAAATAGGATGTTGGCCTAATCTTTCTGCTAAAGAATCAGACGTAATTAGCTTAAAGGATCTGTATTCTTTAGTTTGTTGAATACCATGGGACTGAGGCCTACTCTGGTCTTTTTTAAGCCGAAAAGTGATCAAATAATGATCGGACCAAATGATCGGAAGAGGGTTGTCTAGGTCAATCTTGCATGTTGAAAAAATTTGGTCCAAGATGTGCCCCTTTTCATGAGTGGGAGGCATCACATACGGAACCATGTTAAAAATATTCAAGGATTCACATAGCTTCTTGGTCTCTGGGTCTTCCATTTGATCTAGATGAATATTGAAGGTCCAATACTGGTTTCTGGACTTAAGACGGTTTCAACCTACAAAGAAAATAAATAAAAACATTTTTGTAAACCATGTCATTTCAAATATGGTATATGTATTATTTCCCCCCAGTTTTTATCTGGCATTTACCTTTTTCTTTTCATTCAAAATGGCTCTATGTCCACTGTAGATCAAAATTGCATTGAGTACTTCAAGTCAATTGTGGGCTTTTTCATTCATCTCTTTGGCTTAATTCCCAACTTTAGTTTGCAGCAGGAAACAGCCATTACATTGCATGCGTAACAACGCATGCGATTACAACGCGGTCGTTACAGCGACCGTGTTGTTACATCGCAGTGCCATTACTACGCAAGTCATTACAACTACTTGCTGTAGGGGGAGCTCTAAGATAAGAATAGTATAATTTACTATTCCAACACCTTTCCTACTGTTGCACACACTAAAGTTGGAATAGTAAATTATAATATTCCATAATCCAGCGCCCCCTACAGTAAGTCATTGTAACGACTTGCGTAGTAATGGTACTCTGATGTAATAATGCGGTCATCGCAACGACTGCAATGTAATCGCATGCGTTGGAAATGCATGGGATGTAGAAGTATATATTCGCAGCCAACCTCCTTTCGTGAAAAAGAAGATCGAACTGGAATAACATTTTAGTATAAAAGGCACCACCTATTTTTCCCTAATGTGCGCATGTTTATTATTGAAATGAGCTTATTTCAGACTTTGCTGTGCCACACCACATTGAAACCTGTTCTTCCGCAGCTCTAACTCTGTTGCCTCTCTGATTATGTGCAGTCTTTTGCAACTTTAATCCATGGCTTCACGCTTAGCTCAAAGGAAATATATAGAAATATGTGTTCCTTCATTCTTGTTTCTTGAGAAGGTGTTTATATGTAGGCAGGGCGCAATTCGGAAACTGAACCTCCCTTACTTTTCAATATGAAATTCTTGTAACAATACTATGAGTTAAAGTCACGTTACATTGTTGCAATGCTACGAGATAGAGTCATGTTACAATGCTGCAATCATACGAGATAGGGTCACGTTACATTGTTGCAATACTCAGAGATAGAGTCACAGTACGTTTTTGCAATACTGAAAGATAGAGTCACGTTACATTGTTGCAATACTGCGAGATAGAGTCCCATTACATTGTTGTAATACTTCGAGATAGAGTCACGTTACATTGTTGAAATACTATGAGATAGTCATGTGACATTGTTGAAATACTTATAGATAGAGCCACGTTACACAGCTGAAATACCCTGAGATAGAGCCATGTTACAATGTTACAATGCTGCGAGTACTCACTGAATACCAAGGAAGACCAAAAAATAAATTAATTACTTTTTCTGAAAACTTGTCCTCTGAATTAACCGGCGAATCAGATCCTGGTGAAAGACCTTCAAATCAAAACCCAAACACAATAAAACAAAGTTCTTTTTTAGGGAGAGGCCAACATAGATCAAGATGAAGATACAGAGCTACAAATCAACCATGGGCAATGTACACAAGACGACAGTACTACAAAAACCTATACAATCATCAATAGGCAATTTGTCACCAAGGAATTTCAATTCTAAAGAAACATCTCTTTTAGTAATATGGCTATCAATTGTCCCTTCGGTGCATACTGACTTTGTACACCTAAAAACTAAGGCTCTTGAATTTTTTTAGGAAAATTTGCTTTTAAGCATTCTTTTCCAACTGCGAATACCAAGTAGAAGAACCATCAGTTCTATGCAAAAAATCAAATTATAACCCACCACAAAATATCATTCCAGAAGAAGTGGTAGCATTCGAACAAGTAGTATTTTTGGCCATAGGCCAACTCAGCAACAAAGTGACTTTTGCAAAAATAACATAACAAAAGATCAACAAATAGCATTGCAAGATCTTACAAATGATTTTAAAAATCGTCATTAAACAGGTGGATAAAGGTGATGCAGTTGAAATTTGGTTGAAAGAAAACTATATCAATGAGGGGCACAGACAAATATTGAACTGTGACTGGGAGGAGGGCATAGACACATTGGCCCTTTAGCCCTTCCCCACCGCCTCCACATCACCAGAAGCACTTCTGTTTGTCTTGCAGGCCCCTTGGGATCTCTACCCCTTGAAGGAATCTTCAGAGCTAGCAAAAAAGAGACCCGTGGCCCAGTAATGGGATCGGGTTTAAGGGCCAATCAGGAGGGAGCATCTCATTGAAGACACTGGAAGAGGAGACAGTGAGGAGAGAACCGGCAGCATCAAAACTCTGAGAGACGAGGACCAAGAGGAGACCGCAAGGAATACAGAAATCTGGACTGCAGGATTTCCTGGAGATCACTGAGAAAAGTGAAACCTCGACCGAAGAAAGAGTGAAGACAAGAGGCCACCGGTCACATGTAGAACCTTGCCATGTTCCTGGAGGAGCATGGCTAGCCCAGGTATGTAATCGGCTACTTGGGCAGACCGGGAATCGGGAGGGGAGTAAGCGAGAAGACAGAAAGGTTGAAAAAGCAGAGGGCTCTCTAGTTCAACCACATTCTTAATATCAAGATGTGGGAGGAACGGGTGGAAATAGAAGCTAGGAGCTTTTAGTAGTTTGTCAATTGTGGGATTTACTTCAAGAACAGCAGTATTAGGTGGTGTTTAATATGTAGATGCTGGTGGAGAGTAGAGTCCTCTTGGCGTCTTCCTTGGAGCTGGTGTTATCTGGTGCGTCCGTCGATCTCCAGGATGCTCGAGGAAAAGAACAAAGAGGACGGTAAGTGTTTGGACTACAGGAAGGTTTCTTTATAAATGAAGGGGAAACCCCCACCACACCCGGTGTAGTTGAATAATGGTCGCACTGGATGCCAACAATTTTAGTATCCTAGCTGACAAGCTATTGGAGATGCACCTTCGCGCCCGAGAGGCAACGAAGCCTGTGACTGTTGTTTGGCAGCCTTCTCAGCCACCCCAGAACTGATCTCTACTGATGAGGGATATCATCCCGAAACACAAGCCGTGTCTAGAGATACTGGAAATACCAAGTACTTACTTGCACCAACCTTGGTGAAACACTTACAAACTTTTTCCTAACTCTTCAAGTCATACGAACTGCATGTACCAGAATGCAAAGGGGCAATCCGGCGGAGAGGTTAGGAGTGTGCTCCCATCTTTGAATAATTTTAGTATCCTAGTTGCCCTTTAACAATCAGGGAGGATACTGTAAGTATTGCTCTGAAGACCATATTCTTACCTAACTAATGTGAGGGTTGAGGTTGGGGTTTTAGGAAGGAAATCCACGTAGGGAACGGGCGGTTGCAGGAAGAAAACACAAGAAGGGAAACAGTGCTTAGTAGTGCTATGTACAGTGCCCCGACTTCCCTCCCTTCCTCCCCACTCCCCCTCACTCCACACGCCTCCCCGTACTAGTTACTCTGTGCCCCATGTACAATGTCACTCACCGTCCGAGCCATAACTCTCCTGAGTTATGGCAGCGGTTGCACCCTCCTGGGGGGAGTATGGTATCCACCACTCCTCGGACCACTCTTCAGCTTCCCCGCTGTCCTCCATGAGGTTTCTCGGCTCCCCGTCTCGTGCTGGTTTCTCCTCCGGTTCCGTCTGTTGGCGTCCTCGCGTTTCCTCCTCCTGTCTTCTTCCGGACTCAACATCACGCCGTTCTGCGTTCAGTCCTGCCTTTTCCTCCTGCTGCACTTGAGCTGATTGCTTGCCCCCGTATGGTCTCTTTAATTCTAGGTCCTGAAGAATCGCCAGTCACTATACATAGGCAAGAAACATGTCGACCAATCAGAGCACACACTAAACCCAGACTCGGGATAGGAAATATTAAATTCCAACGAGTACCGGTTAGTAATTCCTTTTTAATTAGAGCAGGGGACCCCCAGAATAAACTTGATCCTGGTACTCCTAGTTCTATTTTAACTCACATACCACGTCTATGCTATTCCGGCCCCACACCCCCACTTCACCTGACGGCAGTTGGATAAAAGATCTCCGCCAAAGTACCCCTCTTTGAGGTGTCGCCCGTTGGGTATTGCACTGCCGACCCAGCGAGGAGTAGCCCAGATGATGAAGCATGACACCTGCAAGGGAGTGTGAGGGCATTACATCCAACAATATGGATGCCCAACTGTAGGTCCAAACGAGACCCTACAACATCCACCTATACCGGCACGATTAGCACATTCCTTAGTTTTGAGGAACGGAATAATGGGCATCCCTGCCGTGTTCCTCGAGCAAGCAAGAAGGCCCTAGAAATGTGTGTATTTGCAGCCACATGCGCTAACTGATTATTATAGAGCAAACGGATCCAGGCACAAAATTTGGGGCCAAAGCCCAGGTGTTGTAACACTGCGAACAAATACAGCCACTCCACTGTGTCGAATGCCATACTGGCGTCTAGTGAGAGGATGACTGCGGGTTGCTGAAGGTAGGATCTCCGAGCCAGCACTGCGTGCAGCCATCACAGGTTAAGCGCCGTGCTACGCTGAGGCATAAACCCTGACTGATCCGGATTTATTAGAGATGAAAGGTGGGGGGGTCAGCCGTACCGCCAGTAGCTTGGCCAGTATCTTTGGTTCAGTGTTAATTAGAGAAATTGGGCGGTATGAACTACAGTCCGCCGGGGATCTGCCCGGTTTGTGAATTGCTATAATCGTGGCCAGTCGCTGATCGCGCGGCAACTCACCAGCCTGAAGACTGTCTTGGAACATATTCAAAAGGAAGGTAGCCGTCATCTGAGCAGTCCGCTTATACAGTTCAATTGGGAGTCGGTTCGGTCCCACTGCTTTACCCAATGCAAGGGAGAAAATGGCCGTTTGTATTTCATCAACCGATAGGTCGGCCTCTAGAAGGAGTGCCGCCACTGGTGTCAGTTGCGGAATGGCAGTATCTTTAATATATTCATGCGCTTCTTCGACTGTGAATGTGGTGCGGGGGGCATATATCTTTTCAAAATGATCAGCTAAGGTGTCCACTATATCGTTGGGAGCTGTCACCAGGGAACCCGCAGTCGTGTTCAATTGTCCAATTATTCTACTTGCTTTCTCCTTTTTGTCTAGCCAGGCTAACATTTTACCCGCCTTATCCCCTTGTTCATACACCCTGTGGCGTGTGGCTTGGAGTCTAATTGAAACCATTTCTCTCTGGTATGCTACAAATTTGCTTTGTTTAAGTCGCACGTTTTGCACAGGGTGAGGCGTCGGGTGCGCTGCATGTTGCACTGTCTACCTATCTAAAGCTGCTTCAAGTCTATCTAATTCTGCCCGCTTTTCCCGCTTATGCCCCATGACCGATGCTATTGCTTACCCACGTATAACCACTTTATAGGCCTCCCACAGAATTTTGGGTGAATCCACCGATCCTGTATTCTCTTGGAAAAAACATTTGTAGTATCTATGAGACCTTTTAGTACCTCAGGTATGTGTAAATAGCTAGGGTGGATGGGAAACATGCGGTGCCGAAGAGCCTGATGGTGCGTGTACTGTAATAGTATCGGTGAGTGATCAGATATACCCCTAGGGCGAATATCTACTTCGACTACTCCCTCTAAACCTCCCGCCGAGACTAGGAAGTAGTCAATGCGTGTGAGACAGTTATGTACCCCGGAGTGGAAGGTGTACTGCTTAGTGTTGGGGTGTCTATACCTCCAGGCGTCCGTGAGCCCCAGGGTCTCTATAAGGCCAGTCATACGATGACTACGCAGCGTTGTCTGCTTTGTGGGGTGCCTATCTATCATACCGTCCACTATATCATTAAAGTCGCCCCCAATCAACATTGTCGCGTCTGGTAACGCAAGTAAGAATGCAGTCAGGGTGGAGTGTGCCAGTGCATGTAAGGATGGCGGGATGTATGCAGAGACCAAATTAAATAGCTGCCCTTCCCACTGGCATGTGACTGCCGCAAAGCGACCCTGGTCATCTACCCGTGTCTGATGCACTATGAGCGGAAAGTTTTTTTTAACAAGCACTCCCACACCTCTAGATCCAGAGGAGAACTCAGCGTGAGCCACCATTTTTTATCCCCATCTATCCATGGCCCTACAAGTGGATCCCAAGTGTGTCTCTTGCAGGAGAGCAACCGCAGGTGTGCATCGTTTAAATATTGTAGCACCAGGCTTCTTTTCACTTTGTCCCCTAACCCTTGCACGTTCCAGGTCAGTACAGTTAATGGGGCCCCCGGGGTCCGTTGAGTCATTGGCTGATTAGCACTTTGTTGGGTTTGTGTAATCATAGGTGTTAAAATCAAGTGGCAATCCGGTAATCTACAATCCAGTCATACAACTTCAGTGCATCCGCAGCCATACGTTGCAACATGTGTGCCCTGAAAAACTGAAAAATCGAAACATAACAAAACAGGTCAAACATTTCGTTCCCCAAAACCCATATCCCCCTCCCTGCCTCCCTGCCTCCCTGCCCGGCGGACCAGAACATCCCGCCACCCCAACTGAGCAGAGTGCTTAAAGTCCCAAACAAACCACATTACTCGTGGAGGGGGGTGAGTCTTCCGCGGTCAGTACAAGGCTCCTTCATCTGATATTGCCTGTACAGTGCTGCTGTTTAGTTCGGTAGATCATAACTGCGAGTCCCACTCCCGGAATCAGTCTTCTTTACCTCAGAATTCCATGTCTCAGTCCTTATGCGTTTAGTGTCCCAGCAGACCATATACTGCAGCGTTCAACAATGGGCCAGTGTCCGCAGTACAGGTGTGACGCTTCGATTCCGTAGTTGTTGGTATTGATCTCGTGGTCCTTGCTCCTTAAATGCCCAAAACCTCGAGTTCGCTGCAGGCGTCAGCAATTAGCGTTCCATCCTTTCACTTAAGCGATTGTTCGGCATAGTCTTCCGGTTCCTGGGTCTACTTGCCGGTCTCCACCCCTCCAGCCAGTCTCGTGCCTCTCCTGGTGTTTCAAAAAACCACGTATTTCCTTCCGACTCAACTCGTAGCTTCGCCGGAAAAAGCATTGAGTATTTCAAATCTCTGGCACGCAGTTCCTTCTTGACCTCTGTAAAACTACGCCTTTGTTGTGTGACGGCCGCTGTATAATCAGGGTAGAAGGCAATTTCAGAGTTATCGTTTTTGATCGGCAGGGCGATGCATGCGGCCTGTAAAATGGCGTCGCGGTCCCGCAAATTGAAAATGAGTACCAGGATCGGCCGCGGTGGTGCTCCTGGATGCGGCCTTCCCCCGGGCACTCGGTGAGCTCTTTCCACTGAGAAATAATTGGATAGCCCCTGCGGCTGCAGCTGATTCTGAATGAGATCTTCTACAAAAAGATCTAGCGCTGGGTCATCTGGTTTTTCTGGCACGCCTACCAGGCACACGTTGTTGCGCCGGGAGCGGCCTTCCTGGTCGTCGAGCTTGGCCTTCATTATTCTATTATCATCTTCTAGTTTCTTAATTTGTTGCTGCAGTGTCGTAGTATTTGTAGAAAGCACCGTCGTCGTTTTTTCAACTTCCACCAAGCGGTCAGACATTTTAGCGAAATCCGCCCGTAGGAGTGAGATATCCGTGGAGTTTGTGCCCATTGAGGATTGCATTGTTCACAGGGCCGCCATCACTTCTTGGAGGGTCACCTCTTCCGTTCCCTCTGGCTTGCCGGCCGGTCGGGCCGTTGTTTGCACTTCATCTCCTTTTGAGGCATCTGGGGGGCCCTTGGTATGGGCATATTTGTCCAGTCTGTGGGTCTGCTGTACTTTGGGCCCTCTGCCACTCATCGTCTGGGACCGTGTGTGCCCGGCGCAGGTTACTGCGCAGGGGTCCTATTAGTACAGTGCCTGGGGCTCTGGAGCTTCCCTGGAATGGCCTCCACTTCTCCTTAGGCGCTGGGGCTCAGCGGCTTTAAGACTCGGCTGTCTTGTGCTTGAGTGTCGTGGTAGGGCTTATCTTGACTTTTCGTGGAGGGCTTTGCCGCCTCGGTCTTACTGGGTGCCCAATCGTCTGCTGTGCTAGGGCTTACTGCCATCACCGGTGTGCCAATTTATTGGAATGCCTTCGTGATTCCCGCAGAGCCTTTAAGGGGCTGCTGTGGTTGCATGGTCTGCGAGTCACCCGTGGGCTGCAGGTCGCACCGCTCCTTCCCAACTCCGGCGCCAGGACAACCCACAGGCAGAATAGAGTTAATGGCTACCGTGTCTGCTTCTCCCCTTCCCGAGCCGGCCGCACCCTCACCTCCGCTTCCACAGCCTCTTGTGCCTCAGGCGTAGTTTATTTTATCGGGGACTCTGGTGACGCAGGCGCCTCTACGCCGGACTTCGGTCTCCCCCGCTTCGGGTGTGACCCGGTGCCCGCCTTCCATGTCCGCGGGCAGGAATCCCCACAGCCGATGACTAGCTGTGCTTACTGGTGTCGGAGCGCTGTTGATTTTCGCGCTCCGGTCACACCTCACGCTGCCGGCAGCCACAGTGCGATGTTGACTCGCCCGTGCTTGGGGTCAGGTTTTACTCGAGGCCCCTGCTTCTGTGTTCTCCTCAGGCCGCAATTTTCTTCACGGCAGAACTCGGTGATCTTTTGGCTGACAGAGAGCGGAGCGGCCCGCACAGCGCCGGACGCTCTTCCGCTTCAAAACCTGCAGAGCAGCACCGTCTACACACAGGATAAATTATCGAATTTATCGGAGAAGACATTGCCTGTCGCGGAGCTCAGTTAAGCTGCGGCCATCTTGGCTGGTCGCTAGCCACGCCCCCCGTAAACATGTTTTTTAAATAGTTTTTCACTACCATTGTAATAGTAACCGAGTAGAAATTGGTATTCATGACATTGTGGATTATGATAGAACATGCTTTACGAGTCACTGAGAACCTGTATTGTAACCCGTGTGATGTTAAGTTAGCCTAATGGTAGGCCTGGGAAACATCCTTTACCACGCAACTTTTACCACGCAGTGCCTTTACAACGCAGGTTTTACAACGAAAACCATTACAACGCATTGCGCTGGGGGGCGCTCTAGGATAGGGAATAGTTTTAATTTACTATCCAACACCTTCCCTACTATCCACGGGGACTGGAGTTGGAATAGTAAATTAAACTATTCACTATCCAGCACCCCCCAAAGCAATGCGTTGTAAAGGCTTGCGTTGTAAAACTTGCGTTGTAACAGCATGCGTGGTAAAAGCATGTGTTGTAACAACGTACATCCGGTAGGCCTGAATATTGTTTAACTCACTTCCCGACTAGCATTTAATTTTGCTTTTGCTTGAACTGTGAAATGTTGCATGTATTTGTGTTCCCACCGCTGGTGAACAAGACATTGTTAGTTTAGAGAAGGGCCTATTGTTTAGTCAATAGCTTGGCCTGGGAAGGAATGCGACAATGAGGAATGGATGAATTATCATGGGAGATGGCACCAAAGACGTGTGGGACGTTTACAGTGAGAAGCAGAAGGAGGAGAGAGGAGTTGATCAAGGCCGCTGGAATAATGGAAAGTTACCCAAAGGTTGTACGGTTGCTTTTGCAACAATGAAATTAGGGACAGCTGACACTCTTCTTGCAGACGCTTCAAGGTACAATCCTCCATCAGTGATTGTGGTAGTAGGCTACATGATCATAGTTAGAGTTTCCTCCTAGGAGTATTCTCACAGCTAACACCTTTCACGCTTTCCTTTTTGAATCATGCTCAGTCTAGGTTTCCCCTTTTACGTAGTGTAGGTATAGTTAGGGAAATGTTTTTTTTTTTACTTTTTGAAAGATTGATGCAATCTAATATACATTTTTGATTTTTAATACCCTATGTGGCAATAACTGAGTTGGTAGTTTTCTTTTTGTTATATAGGGTGAATCGGTTCTGAAGTTTGGCTTCATCATATTTTCTATTTATTTTTATACAATCATGTTAAGAGTGAGGTCTCTGAATCTATTTCAGAGTTCACAATAAATTGACTAACCAGAATCCAGTTGTGGACCTGAGTTACTGAGAAATGTCTGTCTTGGAGTTCTTGAGTTGGGAATTTCCTTACCTCTCATGCTGCTTAAAAAGAGCCATCAACCAAAATTTGAGGAAATAAATTTCCATGCTAGCACTTGCTTGTCACCGATTGTGACCCAGCACATCATTCGGGTGCACTGGCAGTTGTCATTGTAGCCTGGGGCCCATGTGAAGAGGAATATTTCTTCATCCTTGCCAAACATGATAAGGGAGGATGAGAATAATTTGACAATTACTAGATACAAGGTATGTGAGAGCTGGGACCGACCCGCCTGGATTGACCCTCAGTTGTTTTTGTTAGCCCATATTGATTGTAGTAATTTTCTTTTTTTTTTCTTTCTTTCTTTTTTGGTCCTCATTTTCTACCCTGGTCGCGCCGTTAAAGTCAAAAGAGAGCGACACACTGCCTCAGAGATCTGGATAGGAAGGTGTTAGACCTGTCAGCCCTAGGGTGGTCTTTCCCTATTTTTTTCGCCCTTGCCTTATTTTTCCCACCTTCTTTTTGTTGGCCTTAGGACTCTGGGCACCCTCCCATTGCTAATCAATGCTAGGGTGCAGGTGCTCTCTTCCCCTAACCTGGCTGCCACTGACCCCTGCTACTGCAGAGTGGTCTTTTTAGGTGCACTCTAGTAGCCAGGAGCTGGCTGGAACCCTTAAACAATGTAGCAATGCCAGCCTGCCAGCCTGCCCATAGCTAGAATGAGGGAAGCTCCTGGAACCTTCCAGAAAAGGGGAGGTGACACCAACTGCCACTGCCAACTGACGCTATATAAGGAAAGGGAGGGAAACTTTCCTGTCAGAGAGGAGAGCAGAGTAGTTGGGGCATCACTGACCTGGGGGACCCACGCAGGAGACTTAGGCGGTAGGGCCTAGTCAGGAACCTATACCACTGGGGGTGACAGGGTTTAGGCGCTGCCCACCAAGCTGAGTGAGGAACACTGAACTAGTCCACTGATCTGGCCCGGCGGAAGGGGAACCCAGGGACCACCTGAAGTGACCTGCTGAGGAAACTTGACAAGCCTTCAACTCAAACCCCCCCTCTTCAAGTAACTTCAACCCAAGGGCGCCAGAACCAACAAGCGCCAAGAAGAAACTCCCCTGCGCTAATCAGGACTTCTGGGGATCAGCCAGGTATTGTGCTGTGCCAATTCTGCCCCTCCGTCTGCCCTGTGGCCCCAGCGCTGTCCTGCCTCATCCCCTCGGCTGAAACTGAACTGTGCCGCTCCTCAGCGCTCCCCTGCTGTGCCCGGAGAAGCGCTGTAGCTGCGAGACTGTTGCTGCCTGAAACGCTGTAATTTCCCCTGCCCCAGCGCTATCTCTACCGAGCGCTGCATTCCGCCCTGAGCGCTGTGACCCAGGAAGCGCTGTAAGCTGCCCAGAACTGCCCTTGAGTGCTGTGACCTGAGAAGCGCTGTAGGCGGGCAAGAACTGCTGTTGCGCGCTGTGCCCCACGAAGCGCTGAATTGAGCTCCACTCACCCCAGGGAGGCCTGGCCGGGAAGCCCTGCCATCGGAGCACTGAGATTTGCCTCCGCCGCTGTGTGGTTGTGGGCCGCGCCCGGCCCGAGTGTCTGCAGTCCCTGCGGCGGCCCCCGGAGCCTTGGGGAGGCCTCCGCAATCACCTGCTGGGCTGCGCCCTGCCTGGAGGCCCCATTGTCCTTCGCGCCAATTCCTGTCAGGCCGCACTAGGCCGTGAAGCCTGAAGCCGGGATCTCTCGTCACGTGACGGGGGCGCGTCACAAACTCCACCCCCGCCGCGTACCAATTGGTCCGCACCGCCGAGCCCCCGGAAAGCGAGCCGTGGATTGGCTCGGAGACCCGGCACCCATTCCGTCCAGGCCCGTGACGGGCCCAAGCAGCTTCACCTCCCCGGACCGCACCGCAAGTGCTCCCGAGGAGCCCGAGAGCCCCCACCTTCCGGCACAGGCCCCGTAGGGCCAGAACCTGATTGGGAGGCCACGCAAGGCCTACCAGGAGGGCCCACTCTTTCCTTAGACCCGCTGAGTCCAACCCAAGGGCCCGAGTGGCCGAAGAAACCAGGTAACCCCCAGGGAGGAGGGCGGAAGGCCACAGGAGGCCCGGAGTTCGCCCCTCCCCTGGAGAACATTGTTGTTGGGTCCCATTGGCCCTAGTTGTGCGCAGGAGACCTCTGAATTGGGCCAGAACACTGTTGAGGCCCCATGGTGATAACTATACCTGCCTAATGAAGTGCTTGCTTTCTGAGTTCTCTGTAAATGAAGTTTCATACCTGTGCTTTCATTAGGAGGTGTTGCTTATGCCCACATGTAATGGACGTTCTTGCCTTATTAAATATTAATTGCCCACTAGAGCATAGAATTGCATGGAGTCATCTTAGGAAATGGTTTGTTCCTGCCTGATGAAAGGGTCAATAACGCTAAAGGAAATGTTTCAGTTTGCTCAAGCAATTGGTTGTTCCTCTTTAATAAAATGTCTTAATCCTGTCTAATGCAATATTTATTGAAATGCCTACGGTTATCTTATATTTAATATTTATTCATTTTGGTATTTATTACTGAGTGAAACAGCCCATGTGTTTTAAGAGAAGCTAATAAGTTATACTCCTGTGAATTTTTAATCACCCTGATGCAAATCTTATATAAATAACTTATTGATTTGAATCCAGCATACTGGTGTGGTTTCAGTTATTGCGTGTGCATTTATTGTCTCAGTGGATGCGTGTGCTGTGTAGTCACTTAACACCTGAGCTTTCGGGTGCCTACTTGCTCGTGCCAGGCTACCCCCGGGGAACTGGCGACCCCAGTTCCTACAGAAGGCATGTATTGTAACTAGCCTTACCGATCAGTAATGTCGCAATCTCCGAGACCCACGCACGGAGAACCTTAAGGGCAAAGTTTACTGCACAGGAATACCTGCAACCTGGTCAGAGTCTAACAGGTCTGGGTATGCCAGCAGAGGTAAGAACAAAAACATACCTAAGGCAACGTAATCATCGGACCATAGGAGGGGGGGAACCCATGTGGTTCAAAGGTTAGATCCACTTTAGAAGAAGCCAAAAACCTCTTTTATTTGGATTGCCTGATATCAATAAGTCGAGTTCTGAAACCTGCAGTATTGATACCTGTCAGTCGAAAAGAGGTGGTACTGAGTCCTTCCATTTTTTACAGATTTCTCTCCTGGCCAGAAGGATAGAGTAAAAAAGAAGGTGTTTGGAAGGTCCCACAACCCCCTCCATAACTCCAAAGATTACCAGTGCAGGATTTATCGTAATCTGGCAGCCTATAAAGGTTGAAAGTATAGTACTTATTGAGTTCCAAAATTGAGATAAAAGTAGACATTCATAAAACATATGTAGGTCCGACGTTGCAACTGCCCCACATCTCGCACAAGCAATTGGTTGATCTTTAGAGAATTTTGAGAGCCTTTGTGGCGAGTAGTAGGCCCTATGCAGAGAGAAGAGATGGTTTCTTTGGAGCATGCTAGTTTAACAGTATCCCAGAATAGTCAAGCCAAAGACTTCCCACATCTAGGTCTGGAAAGGAGCTCCCCGAAAGTTTCTCGGCCAGTTGAAAGTCGCCATCAATTTCCTCCAAAATTAAGTGATACCAAAATGATGTCTCCTTTTTGGCCGGAGTTTTAATGAGAAATTGAGACTCCAAATGATTACCACCACCTATTGGGAATTTAGTTTTGACGGGGACCTGTGCATGAGCCCAGCTAGCTATCTGTACATATCTAAATCTAGAAAGATTAGGGCTGACTCTAATGCTCAGGGATTCCCATGGTACTAATACTCCGTCAAGAAACAGATCACCCCAGACTTCCAACTCGGCCTCTCTCAAGGGTAAAGCAAGGCTATCCTCGAGCCAACTCGGGCCCCCCGGTGAATCCCACAAAGGGGCCTTACTTGAATAGTAACCTAATTTTATGGAGGTACTGACCTTGGCCCATGTTCTAGCCATGCCCTGCAAAACCTTCAGTTTTATTTTATTTTTTTAATTTGGGATCTCCAAATTTAAACAGAAACTCTTCCTGTGTTAAGCTTGCCCCACTAAGCATAGCTCTAAACATGCAGTCGATCCCGAAGTTGGTGGGTGTTTTCAATAGCATACGGGAGTGGGTGAGTTGAAATGCCCATGCGTATAATTGAAGATCAGGGGCTGCTAACCCTTGCTTTTCTCTTTGGCGCCTTAGTTTTTTCCAACTTATTCTAGGTGTGTGCTGTGCCCAGATAAATGAATTGATGTCACTCTGTAATTTGACTAACAATAAAGGTTCAAAATAAAGAGGAATAGTGTTAAACAAAAAGGTGATCTTTGGCAAAACAGTCATCTTTATAAGGTTAACCCTACCCAAGATGGACAGTGGCAGCGACGACCAAGACCTCAATAGTTTACGGCAATCTTTCACTATAATGGAGAAATTAGTCTCGACAATTTTGTTGACATCTTGGACGATTTCTATACCCAGGTGTCGCATTCTTAAACTGGGCTGGACCCCTACTGTTAACTCATAATGGTTCCAGGTCATAATCTCAGTTTTGGAGGCATTAACCTCATATCCAGACATTTCGCCAAAATTCTGGGCCAATTTGATGACAGAAGGGAGGGCTGTACTTAGTTCTGAGGAAAAGATCAAGATGTCATCCGCGTACAGGGCCACCCTCTTCTCCCAACCCCCGTACCTGAAAGGCTTGATGTTAATATCATCCCTCAGCCATTGCGCGAAGGGGTCAATATATAGGTCGAACAGGAGGGGGGAGAGAGGGCAGCCCTGACGTGTTTCCCCGTGTGATGTTAAATGGGTCAGTCAATGATCCATTCACCAGAAGACAGGCTGAAGGATTCTGATACAGCAGTCTCACTGCTCGGCGAAATCCAGCTCCTATGTTGAACTTACCCAAGACCCCCGACAGGTATGACCAATTCACCCTGTCGAAGGCCTTGGTGGCGTCGAGCGTGAGAACAGCCAAAGGTAAACAAGCATAGGATGCAATATCACTAGCCCCTATGAGGTCATAAGTCAACTCGAAGAGTTGACAACCTTTAACAAAACTTCTCTGGTCCTGGTGTAAAATGCCACCAGCAACCGAGTCCAACCTATTAGCCAGGATAGAGGCAAATAATTTGTAATCAGCATTTAAAATACAAATTGGTCGGTATGACCCACATGACAATGCTGGTTTACCCAGTTTTAAACTTAAAGTTATTGATGCATTGTCCCAAGAGTTAGGTGGTGACAACCCTTCCTGAAGAATCTGATTAGATAAGATAGTTAGAAAAGGGACAACCGCCTACTCCAGGGCCCTATAGATCTCAGCTGGAAGGCCGTCCGAGCCTGCCGCCTTCCCAGACTTACTACTCTGGATGGCTTTTTTGACCTCGTCCTGTGTAATCGTTTGATCTAAAGAAATCGACTGTTGCAAGGTCAATGATGGCAAGGATATCTCATTTAGCCACTCATCAATAGATTGGGGTCCTGGAAAAATGACCGAAAGATTGTTCTAATATCTTCATCTGAAGAATAAGCCACGTTATCGTGAGTAATTGAGCTAATGGTGTTCCGGACCTGTTCGGTCTTAGATTTCCATGATAAGAGACTCCCTGCGCCCTCACCATATTGAAAGTGGGCGATTTTACTAGCTTCCCACCTTTGTAGGACACGTGCATTAAGCACCGAGTCCAGGTCCCCCTTTGCTCGGACTAATTTACTTTGTAGTTCTTGTAAGACGGTAGGCGAGGCGACTGATTGCAAGTCGATTTCCCTTTGAAGTCTGCCTATTTCAGCCTCTCTTGAGGATACCACCTCTCTATACATCTTCCTCCTGTAGGAGACCCTGCTAGTAATTTGGCCCCTAAGAAAGGCCTTGAAAGAGTCCCAGACAGTTCCCGAATTGGCCGAGCCAATATTAAGATTCATAAAGCACTCACTTTCCTTTGCCATGAAAGAGATCTCATCTGGTGTTGAAAGCAGTGAGCGATCAAACGACCAACTTCTGGGAGCTGCTTTAGATAGAATAATACAACCAAGCAAAACCGCTTGCCCTCTGTGCACTGTTGCCAAATCCCAATTGGGAATTAATAAACAGAATTAATCAAATATATTTCATAATATTATACAAAGTGCTCAGCATATAACTTTGTTCAATGCCTTTTTACTGAAAATTCATAATCCATCAGAACATTATTACATTTCATAATGTTCAATATGCATATACAATACAATCCTTTGTCAATCCACTACTTCTTTCAAGAAATGCCCAATGCATTTCGGGCCACACGGCCCTTCCTCAGGGGCTGTATCTGAAAAACATGAAACAATACATTCACAACACTAAAAAACCTCCAATGGCATGGGTTACAGTCTTAAACTTCATCATTTCATGTGCAACATTATATTGTCCAATGTTTATATGTAAATAGAATTTGCACTACACGACTTTGAATTTATGAAAAAGTGAGAAAACGAAATAATGACATAACACTTAGATGTGTTATTCCAGAATGAACTACGTCACTTGTGTGTAAAAACCCTTGACACTAAAGTAAGAAGGAAGGTCCTCACTTTTCTAAAGTTGTCCCGTAATAATACTATCACAAAATGCGATGCATTATGCTGCATAGTTTGCCTTTTTCTTGCCATCAAATGAAGTCAACTCTGAGGCATGATCATCCCCGCCACATAGTTCAATTAACCCAGATTATAATTAACTGGTTCTGCCCTGGGCCTAATGAATTAGTACCCCTCAGGCAGCTGTGCACATGTTTAAATGTATGAACATTTATGTCCCACTTGCTCCCCGGACATTTTGATTTCCAGCAGCAATCGGGGCAAAGAAAACATTTTTATGGTCGAAATTCACTGTCCAGGTGTACACTATAGCACTGTGTGATCTTCATAATGCCCGTCTGTAGCAGCAGAGGTTTTACCGCTCTTTCCTTTCACTTTTCTGTGTGTGGGGGTTATACTGCAAACCACAGACTCTAACATGCAGTCACAGCTGTTGCTCGCCCCCCTGCTGCAACTGAGCAGGAAGGACTAATCTTCTCAGACCACTGAGCAGTGATGGGAGATTAGCCCACAACACAATTACACCGAGAGGAAAGCCAGTGGCGTAGTGCAAAATGATTGCCCCCCTACAGAATGTGATATGGTACACCCGAGTCTCCCATATCGATATCGAGATCGTCATTAGTCTTTGGGCTGCATGGGGCCACCCATTGAAGAATTTTGGGCACACTGGTAGTGACAGTCGCTCATTCCCAAAGCATTATTATGTATGGCACTGAGTTTAGGCCCTTGGAGAATCTGCTCAACCCCTTACAGGAGATTGTGGGAGAGAAAATAATGCCAACTTATTTTTATTTAGCTATCCATACCACCATTTTGTCATTTTAAAGTGCTGTTATCAATGAGTTCTTCTTTTCACAGATTTGATGGTTCTCAGTTGACTGTCCTCGGAAGGATGGAAGGTTGTGTTGGCCTTGGTAGGATTCAAACTTATGGCCTGTAGTCTGGAACAGGCATTAGCAGTGATTATTTAACTAATAGAGACAAATTTGCTACTAAATGAGGTAGAAAACAGAGGAAGGGGAAGCAAGATTTCAAAGAATACTGGCGTGGAAATCTATACTACTATTTTAAAGGAAGAACTTTAAACCTTTGAGGCGGGTAAACTCGGGAACCACAGCGCCAATCCACACACCCGATACATCGTTGAAATTGTCAGGGTGTGCAGATGGACATAGGCTATATAAATGTAAAAAATATACGTTATTTAAAAATTTCCGAAAAAAAAAAAGTAGTCCCATGGAATTAGCGCCGGCCGCGACATGCGTACTGACATCAGGAGCGCGGGGAGGAGCGACGTCCAGGAGCGCGAGGAGGAGTGGCGGACATGAGCGCGGGGAGGAGCAGCGGACAGGCGGGGAGGAGCGGTGAGGAGCGGCGGACTGGCTGGGAGGAGCGGCGGACAGGCGGGGAGGGGAGGAGCGGCGAGGAGCGGCGGACCGGTGAACTCAGTAGCGCGGGGAGGTGCGGCGGATGAGGTAAGGCTCCGGGGGACCCACGGACAATGTCGGGGCGGGCGGGGGCCCTGAAGCCAAGGTCGGGACGGGCTGCTACTCCTGGGGACCCACGGAAAATGTCGGGGCGGGCGGGGGCCGGGGCGGGCGGGGGCCCTGAAGCCTGATTGCTCCCGGACAAGGTCGGGACGGGCTGCTAGTTATATATATATATATATTTTTTTTTTAACATTTTATACTCCTTCTCTTTTATTGTCATTATCTGTCTTTTTTTTCCCTCCTTTTAAAGAGTATGGAAAGACAGCACATTATTCGTTATTCATTAAAAAATATAAATAGGAACATAATTCCGGAGCTGAAATCCCAAAAAAACAGTTTAGTAAAGGGGATGAGAAGCCACTCTGACAAGCATCAATGGGACCTCGGCTAGCCTGATGAACCTTCTTTAGTACCTAAAGCCAACAGCAATTCATCTGCTGCTTGAACTGATCTAATGTTGTACATGTTATTGTTGTGCATGATCTTTAAAGCGACTGGAAACTTGAGGTGGGTGGTGGCCCCTAGCTGTCTGAAGGCGTCAAGTCTCCTCCCCAACTCCCACTGTTTATCCAGAGTTGTCCTGGATAGATCTGACCTAATCTGGAAGGTGAAACCCTTACCATTCAAAGATTTTTGTTTAAGGGCTTGACTGAGGATCAGCTCTTTAAGGGAGTAAGTGTGGAAATTAACTAGGATTTTCCTTGGTTTGGATCTTTGTGGATTTTTCCTAAAGGGGTCCCTATGAATTCTTTGGATATCAGTGCTCAGGTTTTCCGCTGACTGCTCAAGCTCTAAAGAATCTCTTAACAACGTGATGACATATTGCTTTATGTCAGTACCCTCACACCCCTCAGGTACGTTGAGGATTCGAAGGTTGCTGTGCCAGGCATTATTCTCCAAGGTCTCCATTCTCTCAGAAAGGCCGAGCTCTTCTTTTCTAACATTCAAAATGTCAACCTTAGCCTGATCTGTATATAATGAAAGTCCTGCCACTGTGTCTTCTAAGGCCGTGGTTCTGGAACCAAGACCATCGATTTTATTATCAAGAGACTCGCAGAAATTCCTTATTTCTGACTGGTTGGCAGCAGAGACCTCAAAGCCTCTTTTTATGTCTGACGACAGGGATGAGAACATAGATTTCAATGATATCTCTGTCAAGTCACTGGTAGTCTCATCCTACGCGCCAACTGACCCTGTGGCTATAATCTCATGCAAAGCCTCTGCCGAGCTCGACCACTCTGAAACCGCCAGTGCCTCTAACGGCTGCCGTAGCTGTTGCTGTTGTTGTAAGTCAGGTCCCTGCTCGCCCTGCTCAGATGGACTACCTTCAGATTCCAATACGTTGTCGCCTTCCACCGGAGCCAGAGGAGCCACGCTACTAGAAGACATGCTACTAGTATCGGATATCTTACCCTGTAAAGAGCCCTCTAAATCTATTAAGGAAAGAGGGACAGGGAGAAGAGGGATAGTGAGAGCGGAGACCTGCATCTCTTTAACCAGGTCTAGGATTTGTGGGACCACTTTGAAGGTGTTATTTTGGAACTAAAACTCGAACCAAGAATAGCAGCCTTAGTAGCTTTATTACCTTTTGCTGACTTACACCCCTTTGAGCCCATTGCTTTAACCTCAGCACACAAAAAGGTGGAAGATTTGCTTATGTTGCTGCCTCCGATGGAACTATGACTCAGACCTTGTGACCAAACATTTGCACTATTGGATGTCTCCAATAAGGGAACATCACCGTCACACACTCCTTGGACCCTGGTATGAGTTTTAGCCCACAAAGATGTAAAATAATTACTTTTTATACCAGTTAAGAGGGGGTCACTCTCGCTCTCACCATTAACTTCTTGTATCCTAGTTTCAGTTTTCGCTTTGGCTTTACCTTTAGCTTCTCGTTTAGCCCCTCGTTTTCCTCTCTTCCCTGTGCGTAGACCAGCTGCCATTGCAGTTGAAACAGCCGAATCGTCCCGCTCCTGCTGCTGGTCCTTCCCAGCGCTCACCTTGATAGCATATACCTCCACCTTCTGCCACCCGGCTGCAGCCTGGCTCGCGTCTCCTCCACCCTCAATTGGATCAGAAATGCTGCCTCGTGTGACCTGGAGAAGGCTCCGGATCCTACGCCCCCTACGGAGCTCCAGGGCGGCCGCTCTCCAATGCAGCAAACCAATGCAGCAAACCTCGCTGCCGTCCCGGCAGCGAACCCAACAAGAAAGGTACCGCCTCTTCCAAACACATGGAAGACCGGGTAGAGGAGCGCCGAGGCAGCAAACAAGGTGCAACAGAGAAACAATGTCCTGAGAGGTAAAGATACGTAGACAATTAAACATGCATGCATACAGCATTACTTGTAAGGAAAGAAGGAGAACAGTCATTGGTATGCGAAAAGATAGTTAATCATCTTTATAGTATAAAATTAATTACATGGCCGGACTTATATACAGTTAGAAGCAGCACTGCATAAACTGAATTAGAGACAACCATATAAAACTCGGTGCACAAGGTGTTCAAAGTGAAGGTGGCGACGCAAGTGAAGAAGTGAACAGCACGGGCGGCGCACTGTGAGCAAAAGTGCAAATATTTTACAGTGAGTACCTCAAGACAGCAAAAGTGCAAATATTTTACAGTGAGTGGCTCAAGACATCAAACAAGCCCGCGGACCCAGGCAGCCTACCGAAGCTGCCGGTGCACTGCTGAACGCCAGATGCCAAAAGCGGCGATACACTGCCGAACACCAAACACACCAAAAAACGCCGAGTCCAGTCGCACCGACGTGATAGTCACTGAAGGCTTGTCATCCCGTATTCCCGCAAAAAAAGAAGGTAATCCAACTGTCGCACGCCGCTTTCATGCCGCTACAGGTACTTCGAGCTGTAAGACATGAGAAAAAAAGAACACTGCAGGAGCCCGGTCACCAGGAGCACTACGGCAGCTCGCTAGCTACCGCCATGTTTCCCCCCGATTGTAGTAATTTTCAGATTATTCTCATCCTCGCTTATCATGCTTACTTAAGGACCCTTTTCTGTTTGGTCCGCCTTTGTCTTATATTGGTTACTTCTGAAAGTACCTACATTCCCAGATCTTGATCATTGGACAGGTAAATACCTGGCTTTCTGGATCCACAGGCGCACGGCACTCATGGTGACCCGCAAATCCTCCGTATCTGCGCAATTCTTTAGCAGACACTGGTACAATAGTTTTTATTCACTCACACCCATTGATATCTAACAACTGTTAACCTTGATGGTACATATAGAGGGGAATTTATGGTGTATATCTGTACTTCACTTTTCATCACTCGTTCTCGTTCTTCCGGTGAGATGGGGTCCTATTCTGTGTCTCATACTGGACACTCCTGGCATTCTCTGCACGTACCAAATTAGTAGCCCAGTTAGGAGCAATTTTATACTCTTCCCCCTTTCCCCTGTCTATCGCATAGTGTGTCCATTAGTACATGAGCCTATTAACTCAGTTCGCTATTCTATTTATATGTTTTACTTTTAGATTTTGTCTTCTGTTTGACACCAAGACACTCTGATTCTCTTACGTTTTAGGAGCCCTGAAGAAGGTGCAACCTCTTTGTTAGGTCCATACCAAAACGCAGGTCGCGTGCACTGAGGAGACCACCTTAAATAGAAACATTATACAATACGATCTGCGTAGCAACTATACATATGAGCCACTCAGAACTGTATTTCTTCAGGATACTGATATATCACTATTGTGACAAAACAGCTATATTGCGAATAATATCTGTTTGCTTTAGATATCAGTGAAAGACACTGAGACCGATCCAACTTTACAGAAGCAGATCGCTTATCCTGGGTTGCGCTTCGAATATTGTATTAGGATGGTCTTCCTAAAGTTATCTATTCTCTGTGTTGTTTTTAGAATGTGTTAACTGTTTGTGGTATGACTGTGGTGTGTCTGGAAGTGTGAGATCAGATATGACGATACTCTCTGTGTCTTGTTGTTGTTGTTTCCATTAATCAATGCATTCTTTATATTGTATGAATCATCCTGATACGATTATATAATGTCTAGTATTGATTGTTTTGATACAAATAAAAATAAGAACGTAATTTCTGTTTACTTTTTGTTATCTATTTGAATGTATATTATCAGACTGAATTATTGTACTTTCATCAGCCATACACACAGTGATCGGAGCACCGTTAGGGTCATGCTGTGACTCCTGACAGCACTATTTAGAGATGAGTGTTTTTCATTAATTATAGAAAACATCAATGAACTACCCTTCCCGCTGCAAGGCTTGGTGAAATTTAAAGTGTTCAACGTCTGGGTTCATTCGAGGATCGAAGTTGGTAAAATGTAAAAATGTAAATTGATACTTGTATAGCGCACCCGCAAGGGTCTCAAGGCGCTTGTACGAATACCGCTGTGGAACCCATCCTGGCTTTCCCTGTGAGGTGTCCACTCCTGGGCACCCCCAAGGTGGAGGCCAGGCATCCTTAGCGTTGTGGGGGCCGGTGTGGAGATTAAGCAAGCTATTGCCCAGAGTTGCAGAGTGGGACTCCATGATTGGAATAGGCACCGAGGCGAGAATTATCAGGTCCGTGGAATTTTTGAGCCCAAGACCCGCCGAGGCGGGGAATTGAACCCTGGTCCCGGGCTAGACCTCTGCATCAGGGTCTGCCGCTCTAACCATTGAGCCACACTTCTCAACTGAGAGATGTGATGGCACTACCATCGTCCACATCTCTGCCAGTGTTGGGAAGGTTGTGGAACTTTGAAGATCTCCTCCCCCACATATTGAACGAGGAGGGGCCCTTTGTTTCCTCATCAGTTTCTTTGGTGGCTATTAAACAGTGTTTTAAGTCCTCCACCCACATGACCCATCTCGGTGCCCCTATGGTGATATCACTCAGTCTGCCGAAATGGGCAAGTGGATTGAAGGCATCACCTACCAAGTGCATGGCCGGAGCTGGACGTGTCCTGGGTTGGCTGCGCCAGCAGAAGGGGTGCCGGCATTTGGTTGGCACAGTCACTTATGACCAGTGCTTTAAATGGAAAAAAATAAGTGCAGGTGCTCAACAAAAGGAGCAGTGGGCAGAGTTTAGGGCGGGGCTAAGGGGGAACAAGGGGCAGGGTTAGCTTTTTGACCATGCCAAGGTTGTATGCACAAAATCTGCATGCATTTTATCAACCGCCTAAGGATTACATGCTGCTTCAGCCTGCCTTAAATCGAACCGGTGGCCTACAGCCCACTGAGACATCTGTCCAGTACTGGTACTCTTTAGTAACATGCACACGTCACTTTTCTCTTGTAACATACTGTTTGCTACCTCTTACATTTTGTTTGCTTTAGATACTTGCACAAGTGCCACCATTGCCTCATGTAACGCTTGTTCTTGTGCTGGAGTGTCTGCCATTTATTGCAGTACTATACCTCTACTTGTACTTTGTATGCTTTTGTAACCTGCACACATATCACTTTTTCTTCCTGTAATGTATTGTTTGCTACCTCTTGTATTTTGTTTGCTCACAATTGTCACTTTTGCCTCATGTAACTTAACGTTTTCTTTTGTAATTTGTTCACTTGTAATTTTCTCCTCGTGTATCATTACTGTTCCTATTGTGAAGCGCTCTGACGCCTTCGGGTAAAGTCAGCGCTATATAAAAACGCATAAAATAAATAAACAAATCTCTCCTGGAACATTTGTAAACCGGAGTTAGGGCCAGAGCTGACAACGTCTGTACTGGGGAACCAGGTGCCAATCTCCACATTTTTGATTGGTCTTAAGTGGGTTTTTGACTGGTATTCCTGAACTGCCCACGTCTACTTCTGAGCCCTTCTGGGCAATTAAAAATAAAATATGCCATTGGCTAGACAAAAATTACCCGCCACCTCCAGGTCTAAATAAGAACATACTTATGGTAGAGAGGGCCCCTTGGGTAGGTGGGAAGAAGAAAAGTATAAAGGGCGATTGTGTCATTATCACGTTTGAGGATCCACGATTGGTGGAATTTATTTGCTCCTTTCCTCCATGCGATAATAAGTCTGTGGTATCAGCTAAACCGCTGTCTTTTTTTTATGCTCAAGAGGGCCATGAGGATGTCAGATGGAGTTGGTTGAAGCCGGCCAACAAAGGGCCAGGAAGAGGGAGTAATGGGAGCGTTAAGTCTATCTACCAGAACCCCCAAACGTGGGGAGTGGCTGCTGAGGAAGGCTGGAATTTAGTCCCTAGGAGGAAGGGGCATCATTGGATGGGTGATTCCCAGTTGAATGGGGAAGGGTGGGGTCCGCAGCTTAATTATCCCTTATTCCCTTGTTACAACCGTTTCAGTGGGTTAGAAGGGGTGGACTGACCATCATCTCAGTCCCCCGATGATCCCAACGAGCGAGGGGTGCTTACTCCCCTGGGCACGGGTCTTATTTTCAACACCAGGGAGGTACCACCCAATTTAGATAGTACCAGTTTAGACACCCTGGTAGGGGACATTGATACTTTGACATCTTCGAAAGACCCCTCATCGTCCTTTTCCCCTATCAAAATCCTGTCTTGGAACATAGCAGGTTTAAAGAAAAACCTGTCTAATCCTGCTTGGAATAATTTCTTAGAGGATTATCACATTTGTATGTTCCAAGAAACCTGGTGTGTTCAGCCAGAATATAAGCATGGTTATTCCACATTCTTTGTTCCCGCGACCCTACCAGGGAAGGGGCGTCCATTTGGAGGTTTACTTATCTGGATAAAGATAGATTTGAATTGTGTTGTTATCGTTAATCATATCCCCTCCAACGACATACTGCACATCACTGTTAAAAGCCAGTCTGGCAGAAATGTCCTGGATCTTTTCTGTGTTTATGCCAGAGGTCTACCGGGTGGTCAGTCTTCACCCATATTGGAGTTGCTAGATAATAGGCTATCCTGCCTCCTCCCCAAATCTTCAGTACTAGTGGGGGGTGATTTTAACTGCACCTTTGAGCCCTTGGATGAGGAGGACCTCTTGGGTTCTCATAACAAAGTAGGGAACCAGTTTATTCCATCTTTAACTTTGGCTCCAATTAAGAAGTGGTCTGCTAGAGCTATACAGCTAAATGCCCTGGTCTCTGCCCACGACCTATGGGCCCTAAATGGTCGTACTACATCAGATCGTATGGGCGCAATGACCTTTAATCGAATAGGCAGCCCTTCACGGATTGATTACATCCTTTTAGATGTTTGGTCATGGGTTAACCTTGTGGATATGAAGGTCTGTCAGAGGATTGATAGCGACCATAATCCCCTTTGTATGGGTATGTTTTGGGGTGATAATATTGGTAACAGTGTTCCTAATGAGTTGATTACTAAAGAATTAGTTCCCTCCAACTGCAACCGTAGGCTCAAATGGAATGTAGTCAGGTGTGATGAAGGGATACTTGAAAATATTAAAGCTCTAGTTCTGGCTGCATCGAGTGACTTACCACCAGTTACCCCAACTCTCCTCCATTCTCGGGGGCATACGACAGCAGCCAAGTATAAGAACCTAATATGTGAGATTAGCACGTTTTTTACAAAAAAAAACAAGGGCTACCAATTGATTAAACACACCCAAAGGAAGGGTACCCCTTGGTATACAGTCTCCTGTAGGGAAAAAAGAAAGGCCATTTCCCTGGCTATAAAAAAACAAGGACACACTAGCTGCTAGAACTGCAAGACAAGACTATCGCAACAGCATCGCAAAAGCCAAAAAAGAATGGGAAGAGGAACATTGGCAGGCACTAAAGGAAGCAGCCCATGGGAAAAACGCCACTGTGTTCTGGAAATTAATAAATATCCTTGACAGGCGTGGTGCTGAGCCTATTCCAAACCACATCACTGAGTGCCAATGGCACTCCCATTTCTCTAAGTTATATGGCGAAGGTAGCCTGGAAGTTGTGCCAGCTTCTCCCGTATTAGATACTGGTTGTTTGGTCCAACCGAATGGAGACATTATAAATGAGATGTTTACGCCCCGTGAAGTCCAGGATGCTATCCATAAAATAACTCCGGGTAAGGCTCCTGGCCCGGATGGAATCCCGGGGGACTTATTGTTGCATGACCCTACGGTTTGGGCCGATTTTATTGTAAATATCATGAATCTCATTCAGTCCGGCCACCAAGTACCTGATTCGTGGAAAGGCGCTGAAGTTGTCACTATTTTTAAAAAGGGTGAGAGAGAGGACCCTGCCAACTACAGACCAATCAGTTTAATTGTTGTCATTCAAAAAGTAGTTGGCAGGGTCATCATAAATCGGATCGAGTGCTGGCTAATGGAAGATAACATTTTGTCCCATTTCCAGGCAGGCTTCAGAAGTAATGTAGGAGCAATGGATCAGGTTTTAACATTTTGTGCAGTTTTTTGGAAAACAGTGTCAATAGCCAGAGGGAGCCTTTACCTGGCCTTTATAGATTTAAAAACTGCATTTGATGTAATACCCCGTGCCAAATTATGGGATGTTTTATTGGATATGGGATTCCCATCCTATTTGTTACAATTCATTATTAAATTACACGAGGGTACTTTCGCTAGGATTCGGTGGGGGACGCAGGGGCAACTTACAAAGAGTATTCCTGTCAACAGAGGGGTGCGGCAGGGGTGCGTGATGGCCCCCACTTTGTTTTCTCTCTTCATAAATGGAGTGGTGAATCATCTGCAAGAGATACCGGCAGATGCCCCTATTATTGCCGGGGAGAAAACACCATCGCTCCTCTTTGCCGACGACACCCTTCTGTTATCTAAAACCCCCAAAGGTCTCCAAATCCTTCTTGATCGCTTCAGTGTTTTTTGTCAGGAACGGGGACTTACAATAAACACTACAAAAACGAAACTAATGGTTATGACCGCTAAGAGAAACCATAGGAATATACACTTGCTTTTGAATGGATCACCTCTTGAAGTAGTGGAAGAGTTTGACTACCTCGGGGTTAGAATTAACAATAATATGAAATGGGAACCCCATATAGGTAAAATGATTTTAAATCTTAAAAGAGTTTCCGGCACTATTTTAAAGAACCAGCGCCTCTCAGTGAGCAGACCAATAGCCCCCGCCCTGTCAGTTTATGAGGGAAAGGCAATAGCCTCAGCGGTCTATGGCTCAGAAATATGGGGCATTGAGAATACCAATACCCATGTGCTAACTGAGAATAAGTTCATGAGAGATTTGGTTTCGCTTCCAGCCTCTACCCCATTGAAACCATTATTTGCAGATTTGGGTAGGAGGTCCATTCAGGACATTGTCCAGCTACGTCCTCTTTTATATTGGGTGCGCCTCAGGAGGACTCCCGAATTAGCTAATTACGCCACAGTGTTTGATGAAATATTAAAACCAAACACCTCGGGCAAGATTAAGTGGCTAAGGGCCAGATGTAGGTAGGCTTTTACCGGGTGGTAACGGCCGAATTCGGCCGTTACCACCCGGTAAAAGCAATTTGACATGTAGGTCCCTGTAATTTACAGACTCGGTAAATTTACCGGTAGGTAAATTTACCGAGTATGTAAAATACCGAGTCGGTATCATTACTGATTCCGGACAATTGGTATGTAGGTGGGACTCTTCTGAGTCCCACAAGCAGTACCACATCGGTATTTTACCATCAAATACTACTTGATGGTAAAATACCGTTTCTGGTGTGCATGCACATGTGTGCATGCACACCTATGCCATATGACAGGCAGACCTGCCCTTAGGGCAGGTATGCCTGCCACATGGCACCCGAGCCTCTTTTGGGGGTGCCAGAGGGTGTCAAAGTGACACCCCCTGCACCCTTGTGACAGTCGGTATTATCCGATGTGGTAAATACCGACCGGTATATGCCCAATCAATCCTATGGGCTTCAAAGCCCATAGGAATGCATGGGCATTAACTGGTCGGTATTTACCACATCGGAAATTACCAACTGTTTCCGATTCGGTAATTGCACATCTGCAATTACCTACATCTCGGTATTTTTATTTTCCGACCTCTTAAATACCGAGTCGGTGTGACTCGGTATTTAAGAGGTCGGTAAATAAAAATTACCTACATCTGGCCCTAAATGTTTTAAAACAACTTACAGCTAGCGTGGGCTTAAGCGATGCATGGGCTTCCCAATCCCCTCCACCAAAACAAATGGTAAAAAAACTTTATTGGGACTGGATAGAGGCTAAGGCTTTGCATAACCCGAACTGGGGGCAACTAACTGAGAACTTTTTATCCCATAAGTGCACCACAAAGCTAGAATTGTTTCTGGACTTTATCCAGATTCCCCGGGAAAGGACCCTTTATCTGAAATTTAGACATGGCACACTGCCCCTTAAAATTTTTACGTCTAGATGGGGTAGAAGGAGGGAAGAGGATAGAAAGTGTCCGGGCTGTACCTGCCCAGAAGAATCATTAGGTCATTTCTTCTTTGCCTGCAAAGCATATACCGTAGCTAGGAACAAATGGTTAAAACCTGTACTAAAGAACCTTGGAGTCAGGGATTACAAATCAGCCCTACGTATCATCATCTCTAATACCTCCTGTATGGTTACAGTTTGCGGGGTTGCAAAGTTTTAATCATGTGCCTGGATCATTAGGTCAAAGTTGTTAAATAATGTGTCTTCAGTCAATATTCCTATATGATTTTCATATGTATCTTTAGAAATGGTGAATTGGTTTTTATATTCATGTATGTATTGTATGTTTGTACTTTTTATGATACATGTGTCGAATAAAAGTATAATGACTGACTGACTGATTATAATGTAAAGTCAGACTTATAGTATACCGTGCAACTTTTTTATGTTACATAGTAATTTTGCTCATAGATACTTCCTTTCTCCCACTATATTATCTCCAATGTGTATTTGACATCTCTTTTTCATCTCCTGCCTCCATGTTGTTTCTGCTTTCCAGACAGACTATGATATGGATTCCATATAGCACAATAACTTCTGTAACAACATGCAAGATATCTACAGAGGAAACGGTGTACATTAAATTTAAGACTCAGCATTGGTACCTACATGTTGGTACTTAAAACACCCAAACAACACAACAACTCTATGCAGAGCTACCCTACCTCTAATCACTTTAAATTATTATTTTCCTGTTTCACTGGTTTTTCCCCGTGGTACGCTCCCCGGTACGCTCCCCGGTGCGCGTACCGGGCGCTCCCCCCGTGAAAATCGAAAAAAAATAAAATAGTTTTTCGCCCCGCGGGCCCCTTTTATGGCCCCCACATCAAACCTAGGGGGTCAGGGGGGGTCTACCCTGCCCCCTTTTGGTCATTTCCCCCTTTGTTTTTTGCCACCTCTAGTGTCTCGATCCTACCGAGGCACAAGATGGCGGCCGCTATGGACTGTTTCGAATGTTTACAGACACCCGAGAGCCAATCAGCTTTCCGCGCGCGAACTCGCGTTACTCGCGGTGCGCGCCGGGAGCGCGTACCGGGGTGCGCTTATAGATATATAATTTTTTTTTAACCTAAATTACTCAAAATCCTCTGGAGCACATATCTTGAGACATAGCAAAGGCACATCGGGCTACCAGTCCCTACAATTTTGCCAAGTTTGGTGAAAATCCATTCAGCCGTTCGAGCTAAAAGTGCGACTGACCGCCCTATGGAAATTAACATGGGGAAAACACGTTTTGGGACCCCCCTTTTATCTCGGCCCCCACTTGACGAATCCCCCCCAAACTTTCAGAGAAGGACCGGAGCGCCGCGAGGCAAAGTTGCTGAAAAATTCAGGCAGATTTCTCAACCGGCGCCAAAGTTATTCCCAATAGAATGTTGCAATTTCCCAATGGAAATCAATCCTAACTATAACTGCCTACTGGCGACCGCCAGTAGGTAATATATATATATATATATATATATATATATATATATGAATGCTCCGATTTCGCCGAAAAACGGGGCTCAGGCGGTGGGTGCCGCTGCACGGTCGACGCACCGTGTAATATCGATGCTCCAGCAACCCCTCTCCCAGCCGAGAGAGAGGAAGCGAAACGACAACTTTCGAATCAAGAACATTATGAACCCACCACTATGAGGAAATATCAGGAGAGCATCCAAGAATATGACAAGTTAATACAGAAATGGCATAATAAAGATATGTTAAGCACTGAGGAATATCTTTTCTTACGATCCAGCCATCCTGTAATCCCTACTTTCTACCATCTGCCCAAAGTTCATAAGGATCTTAAAACACCGCCTGGCCGCCCAATAGTTTCATCAATGGGCAGCCTTACAGAGAATCTTTCGGTGTTTATTGACCATTTCCTGTTTCAATCAGTGCTCCAATTATCTTCATACATTAGGGACACAAAAGAGTTCATTGTACAACTACAGGACCTAGTGTGGGATCCCTTGTATGTCCTGATTGTGATGGATATCACGAGTTTATATACGTGTATTGATCATGCGCAAGGCTTGAAAGCAGTGGAATACTTTATGAAAAAGAGACCACTGAAATATGCGGGACACAGTACCATGTTGCTAGAGCTAACAGAATTTTGCCTGTTAAATAACATTTTTCTTTTTCAGGGTGAACTCTTTAAGCAAATCTCCGGGACCGCTATGGGAACCTGCTTCGCCCACAGCTATGCAAATTTATTCGTAGGCTGGTGGGAGGAGCAGGTGGCCTGGTCAGAGGGGAACATTACTTGGACCAACAATGTGGTTAAGTGGCACAGGTACATCGATGACCTCTTCTTGGTGTGGAGGGGGTCAGAACAGAGTGCCAGAGAATATATCTCACATTTAAACACCAATAATGTCAATCTGAAATTCACAGGCGAGGTTAGCTCAGTGGCAGTGAGCTACCTCGACCTCCGTGTAACTATCATTGACAACCAAGTAACAACATCCCTATACCGCAAGCCGACTGCTGGCAACAGCGTCTTGCACGCTGAAAGCGCACACCCGACGAACCTGAAACGAAGTATTCCTTACGGGGAGCTCTTACGTCTTAAACGGAATTGCTCACGTGAGGAGGACTTCCAGGAAGCAGCAAAAGACAGTTTAGCCAGGTTCAAACAAAGAGGTTACAACCAGGCTCTCTTGACCGAAACTCTGAAAAGAGTGTCCGGGACAGACAGAGCTGAATTGTTGAAAGATAAAATAACCTCCAACAAAACTGATGAGGGCAAATTCCGCCTAATAACATCTTATAGCAACAATTCCAACCAACTCAAAGGAATCTTACGCCACAGCTGGCACATCCTAAAGACTGATCCCATAATTGGGGTTGATATCCCTAATAACCCACTTGTAACTTTCAGAAAAACGAAGTCCATTAAGGACTTACTGGTACATAGCCACCTAGAGACTCCAGTTGCTAGGACGAATACTTTGGCTGAAATGAAAGGATTCTATCCTTGTGGCAAATGCAAGGCCTGTGCTTATAGCAAAAGGGTCTTGGGTTATGAAATCCCTGGGGTCACAAGGAAGAAAAACATAGGGTCCTTCATTACATGTCAAACACCGTACGTGGTGTATTGCCTAGTATGTCCCTGCAACCTTAAGTATATAGGGAGCACTATAAAAAGCGTGAAGTTAAGAATCCTCGAACATATGAGGGCGATAGCCAACAAGGATCTGACTTCTCCTGTTGCCAAACACTTTGCCATTAAACATCGGAGCAACAGAGATATGCTACAATACTTCGGGGTGGACCAAGTTCCGGAAAATGAAAGGGGTGGGAACAGACTTTTGAAGCTGAGACGTTTGGAGTCTCGTTATATCATTGATCTACAGACCAAAATTCCAAACGGTCTGAACAGTGGCGAGGAATTAGCCATCCATCTGGGCAAATAAACTGCATCAGTCAACAGCCCGCTGTCTCACTCAAATCTGATGGAATCTGTTTTGACCTGGGGGGTGCCCTGGGTTATGATTTGCGGTTTCTAGTAATAGGAGCCGCCTAAGCCGATCCACGGCAAGATAAGAATGGAATGTTTGATCGAGTGGGCACTTACATTCACTTTCCTGTGACTAAATGAGTAACCGTGTACAGTAAATAAGTAAAAGGACGGATGGAATTTGCATGCAATATTTAGCATATCTAAAATGTACCTGTTTTTGCTCATAGTTTTTGTCACAATAATTATTAACTGAATTCTAATTGTATGCTGATCCACAGCTTAATAACTAAATGAATCATGTTGAGAAAAGTTATTACGTTGCCCTCTGATCACTGTAACTGCGTTACTTTGCACATTCCAATATGGCGCCCGCAGTTCTGAGTCTGGTAGTCCATTTTCAGTTTCCATCAGTAATAACGCGCTGCATAAAATGTCTTCCTGCTAGCGTTTTGTAAACACATTGACAAAGGGCTTCGCCCGAAACGCGTCTGCACTGAAAATAAAGAAACTCTGAAACCCACCCCGCGAGTGCTGCTTTTCTACCTCTCTCTCGGCTGGGAGAGGGGTTGCTGGAGCATCGATATATATATATATATATATATATATATATGAATCCACAAATGTCCGCCAGTCTCCCAGCCACACACGGCGGCGGGCTCGAGTGAGGAGGCGATCCTCGTAATATTCAAAGAAACAACTTATAAATCACAAAGTTGACTCGAGCCCAGGTCCTTTTAGCGTGTTATTTATTCACACACGGAATGCCAAACAACACCCGACGCGTTTCGGTGCAGCCGCACCTTGGTCACGGGTAACGGTGTTTACAGACAATTACATTTTTAAAGTCAAAAAATATAAACATAAACGTAGGACTACTCGTCCTCACACCAGTGTTAGTTCAACCACAGTTATGGCGGCCATATTTGAATGTGTAATTGGACACAGATATAATATACATTATACAATATGTACAAAAGAAACTGTATAAGGATCGCAGAGATTAATGTAACATTAAATTAATTTGTTACAATTTACTCAAAGGTTAAACCCTTATGTCAAATCAAAAAGTTTTTTCAAACGTTTCTCAAGATTGAGCCCAAGTGGGCGAATGTACCCCAGCTCAGATACATAAAACATGTGTTTGAAAAGGGTGTCATTACAGAGTTTAAGAAGATAAATCAAATTCGAAAACCCACTCATGACAATCTAACTAGAAAACAAAGGAAAGCCATGGTTGATCTTAAAAACAACAACAACATTGTACTAAAAATGTCTGATAAAGGCGGTAATGTTGTTGTGTGGCCCACTGAAATGTACCTTGCTGAGGGCAAAAGACAGCTTGATGACAGGGACAATTATGTAATAAGCTCTAGAATTGCTTATGAAAGAAATAATCTAGACTATCAGAAACAGTTGCATGAGTGGAAGAATGACAAACTTTTATCAGAAGATGAATATAAATTTTTGAAGTGTGACCATCCTAAACTTGCGGTTTTATATCTTTTACCCAAGTTACATAAGAACACCTCACTACCCCCAGGGAGACCCATCGTTTCCGCTATGGGCAGCACATATGAGAACACGTCCAAATACATAGACCACTTTTTGAGATCCTATGTTGAACAACTACCGTCGTATCTGCAGGATACACGTGATTTCTTGAGAATTATCGAACCCATACAGTGGGAGGAAGACATGTGGCTTATGACATTAGATGTCAACAGCCTTTATACATGTATACCCCACAATTTGGGTGTGGGTGCGAACCAACACTTTCTAAAAAACAGGGATGTCAAGTACTTGAAGCATACTAATATGCTTGTGTCCATGATGCGCACTTGCCTCTCAAGCAATTATTTCTTGTTCAATCATGTTGTCTACTGCCAGGCCAGGGGGACTGCGATGGGGACCTGCTTTGCCCCCAGTTACGCAGGTTTATACCTGGGCTGGTGGGAGGAGCAGGTGGCCAGCAACATCTTGGCCTTTACCCAGAACGTGGTCCTCTGGGCCAGGTACATAGACGACGTGTTTTGTCTGTGGAAGGGCAGTAAAGAGGCAGCTTTGCAATTCGTCAAAGAACTGAATCAGAACGAATGTAACTTACAATTTACCAGTACTATTGACAAGCAGTCAATTGAGTTTCTGGATGTTTTGGTATCAGTTAACAATGGACGACTCATCAGCAAGCTGTATCGAAAGCCTACAGCAGGCAACAGCTTGTTGCATGCGTCGAGCTGTCACCCCAAAAACCTGATTCACAGCATCCCTTTTGGCGAGTTGCTACGCGCAAAGAGGAACTGTGCAACCGACACAGACTTTCACAAGGAAATGAATATCATGAAGGAGAGGTTCAGGGAGAGGGGCTATCCGGCCAAAGTGGTCGAACAAGCCTGTAACAAAGTCAGAGACGTAGAGAGAAAAGATCTTCTCATATCCAAACAACCAAGCGACAGTGAAGAGGGACCTCTTAGATTTATCACCACATATTCTGATCAAACATGGCAGGTCAGAAGAAGTCTGAAGAAATTTTGGCATATACTCCAGCTGGACGAAACACTAAAAAAGGCTGTGGGGAATCAACCTATGATTACCTACAGGAAATGTCCAGCTCTGAAAGACGTGCTATGTAGCAACATGGTAAAGGACAAAGATGATACCGGGAAGGTAGAAGGTTTCTTTACCTGTCGCTCATGCAAAGCTTGCAAGAACAGTGTCAATAAAAAGGAAATCACTTTATCTAAAAATAACAAACCCTTTAAGATTACAAAACATTTGACATGTAAATCTGACTACTGTGTCTATGCACTGCAATGTCCCTGTCCATTGACCTACATTGGCAGCACGATACATCCTTGTAAAAAACGTGTGTTAGAACACATGCGGGCAATAACGAATGAGGACAAAAACTATCCAATTGCCAAACATTTTAAGGACCTGCATGGAAAAAATCTAAGTGTATTTAAGTTTTGTGCTTTAGACAGAGTCCCACCGTCAGAACGGGGCGGAGACAGATTGAGACAACTACGCCAGCTTGAATCAAGGTTCATAATTAAGTATGACACTGTACACCCGCTGGGGTTGAATAAGGATGAGGAGTTAGCAGTCCACCTAACTTAATTTAAAGAGTCCGTGTAACATATTCACCGTACTGATGATACTCTAGTAATGTAATCACTTAAAAACATGAATTTGAAGCTGTCTTGGATGTTTAACTATTTGAGTATATTTTAAAGTGATTATATATTTTTTTATGTTTGTAGGAGACATATGTGTCGCCGCACATGGATTACGTAATACCACTGGTTGCTGCCGATTTGACTTAATTGGATGGAATCACAGGACTATACATTTGTTTATTTGAAAACCTTTGGAATTCAACTAAAATGTTGAAGTTCCAGGACATTGAGATTACTGACTGGTATGATGCAGTCATGCCCACTGGGGCGGAATTGCTATGTTTTATGTATCTGAGCTGGGGTACATTCGCCCACTTGGGCTCAATCTTGAGAAACGTTTGAAAAAACTTTTTGATTTGACATAAGGGTTTAACCTTTGAGTAAATTGTAACAAATTAATTTAATGTTACATTAATCTCTGCGATCCTTATACAGTTTCTTTTGTACATATTGTATAATGTATATTATATCTGTGTCCAATTACACATTCAAATATGGCCGCCATAACTGTGGTTGAACTAACACTGGTGTGAGGACGAGTAGTCCTACGTTTATGTTTATATTTTTTGACTTTAAAAATGTAATTGTCTGTAAACACCGTTACCCGTGACCAAGGTGCGGCTGCACCGAAACGCGTCGGGTGTTGTTTGGCATTCCGTGTGTGAATAAATAACACGCTAAAAGGACCTGGGCTCGAGTCAACTTTGTGATTTATAAGTTGTTTCTTTGAATATATATATATATATATATATATATATATATATATATATATATATATATATATATATATATATATAATATTTTTTTTTTTACATTTTATACTCCTTCTCTTTTATTGTCATTATCTGTCTTATTTTTTTTTCCCCTCCTTTTAAAGAGTATGGAAAGACAGCACATTATTCGTTATTCATTGAAAAATATAAATAGGAACATAATCCCGGAGCTGAAAAACCCAAAAACCATTTTAGTAAAGGGGATGAGAAGCCACTCTGACAGGCATCAACGGGACCTCGGCTAGCCTGACGAACCTTCTTTAGTACCTAAAGCCAACAGCAATTCGTCTGCTGCTTGAATAGATCTAATGTTGTACATTTTATTGTTGTGCATGATCTTTAAAGCGACTGGAAACTTGAGGTGGGCGGTGGCCCCTAGCTGTCTGAAGGCGCCAAGTCTCCTCCCCAACTCCCACTGTTTATCCAGAGTTGTCCTGGATAGATCTGACCTAATCTGGAAGGTGAAACCCTTACCATTCAAAGATTTTTGTTTAAGAGCTTGACTGAGGATCAGCTCTTTAAGGGAGTAAGTGTGGAAATTAACTAGGATTTTCCTTGGTTTGGATCTTTGTGGATTTTTCCTAAAGGGGTCCCTATGAATTCTTTGGATATCAGTGCTCAGGTTTTCCGCTGACTGCTCAAGCTCTAAAGAATCTCTTAACAATGTGATGACATATTGCTTTATGTCAGTACCCTCACTCCCCTCAGGTACGTTAAGGAATCGAAGGTTGCTGTGCCAGGCATTGTTCTCCAAGGTCTCCATTCTCTCAGAAAGGGCGAGCTCTTCTTTTCTAATATTCACAATGTCAACCTTAGCCTGATCTAGATATAATGAAAGTCCTGCCACTGTTTCTTCTTTCTTTGTCTTATCTTGGTTACTTCTGAAAGTACCTACATTCCCAGATCTTGATCATTGGACAGGTAAATACCTGGCTTTCTGGATCCACAGGCGAATGGTACTCATGGAGACCCGCAAATCCTCTGTATCTGTGGCAATTCTTTAGCAGACACTGGTACAATAGTTTTTATTCACTCACACCCATTGATATCTAACAACTGTTATCCTTGATGGTACATATAGAGGGGAATGCATGGTGTATATCTGTACTTCACTTTTCATCCCTCGTTCTCGTTCTTCCGGTGAGATGGGGTCCTATTCTGTGTCTCATACTGAACACTCCTGGCATTCTCTGCACGCACCAAATTAGTAGCCCAGTTAGGAGCAATTTTATACTCTTCCCCCTTTCCCCTGTCTATCGCATAGTGTGTCCATTAGTACATGAGCCTAGTTACTCAGTTCGCTATTCTATTTATAATGTTTTACTTTTAGATTTTGCCTTCTGTTTGACACCAAGACACTCTAATTCTCCTTCGTTTTGAGAGCCCTGAAGAAGGTGCGACCTCTTTGTTAGGTCCAAACCGAAACGCAGGTCGCGTACACTGAGGAGACCACCTTAAATAGAAACATTATACAATACGATCTGTGTAGCAATTATACATATAAGCCACTCAGAACTGTATTTCTTCAGGATACTGATATATCACTATTGTGACAAAACAGCTATATTGTGAATAATATCTGTTTGCTTTAGATATCGGTGAAAGACACTGAGACCGATCCAACTTTACAGAAGCAGATCTCTTATCCTGGGTTGCGCTTCGAATATTGTATTAGGATGGTCTTCCTAAAGTTATCTATTCTCTGTGTTGTTTTTAGAATGTGTTAACTGTTTGTGGTATGACTGTGGTATGTCTGGAAGTGTGAGATCAGATATGACAATACTCTCTGTGTCTTGGTGTTGTTGTTTCCATTAATCTATGCATTCTTTATATTGTATGAATCATCCTGATACGATTATATAATGTCTAGTATTGATTGTTTTGATACAAATAAAAATAAGAACGTAATTTCTGTTTACTTTTTGTTATCTATTTGAATGTATATTATCTGACTGAATTATTGTACTTTCATCAGCCATACACACAGTGATCGGAGCACCGTTAGGGTCATGCTGTGACTCCTGACAGCACTATTTAGAGATGAGTGTTTTCCATTAATTATAGAAGACATCAATGAACTACCCTTCCCGCTGCAAGGCTTGGTGAAATTTAAAGTGTTCAATGTCTGGGTTCATTCTATTCTCACCTATTCAGAAAGGCAATGACTCTGGCTTAATTGGGGGACAGCTAAGGGCTCGGGGTAACAGTTATGCTATGTTCTTCTGTTAAGCGCTTAGAGACCGGCGGTGATAGGCGCTATACAAATAATCTATAACATAACATAACATAACATTCGAGGATCGAAGTTGGTACTGAGAGATATGATGGCACTACCATCGTCCACATCTCTGCCAGTGTTGGGAAGGTTGTGGAACTTTGAAGATCTCCTCCCCCACATATTGAACAAAGAGGGGCCCCTTTGTTTCCTCATCAGTTTCTTTGGTGGCTATTAAACAGTGTTTAAAGTCCTCCACCCACATGACCCATCTCGGTGCCCCTGTAGTGATATCACTCAGTCTGCCGAAAGGGGCAAGTGGATTGAAGGCATCACCTACCAAGTGTATGGCCAGAGCTGGACGTGTCCTGGGTTGGCTGCGCCAGCAGAAGGGGTGCCGGCATTTGGTTGGCACAGTCACTTATGACCAGTGCTTTAAATGGAAAAAAATAAGAGCAGGTACTCAACAAAAGGAGCAGTGGGCGGAGTTTAGGGCGGGGCTAAGGGGGAACAAGGGGCAGGGTTAGCTTTTCGACCGTGCCAAGGTTGTATGCACAAAATCTGCATGCAATTTATCAACCGCCTAAGGATTACTTGCTGCTTCAGCCTGCCTTCAATCGAACCAGTGGCCTACAGCCCACTGAGCCATCTGTCTAGTACTGGTACTCTTTAGTAACATGCACACGTCACTTTTCCCTTGTAACATACTGTTTGCTACCTCTTACATTTTGTTTGCTTTAGATACTTGCGCAAGTGCCACCATTGCCTCATGTAACGTTTGTTCTTGTGCTGGAGTGTCTGCCATTTATTGCAGTACTATACCTCTACTTGTACTTTGTATGCTTTTGTAACCTGCACACATATCACTTTTTCTTCCTGTAATGTATTGTTTGCTACCTCTTGTATTTTGTTTGCTCACAATTGTCACTTTTGCCTCATGTAACTTAACGTTTTCTTTTGTAATTTGTTCACTTGTAATTTTCTCCTCGTGTATCATTACTGTTCCTATTGTGAAGCGCTCTGACGCCTTCGGGTAAAGTCAGCGCTATATAAAAACGCATAAAATAAATAAACAAATCTCTCCTGGAACATTTGTAAACCGGAGTTAGGGCCAGAGCTGACAACGTCTGTACTGGGGAACCAGGTGCCAATCTCCACATTTTTGATTGGTCTTAAGGTCTGTCCAAGGTCGATGAAATAGGAATCAGCGAGTGTGGAAGTGGAAGTGTGCAAGAAACCAATTCAGATGCGTGGCGACTGTAAAAGCCTTCCCATACGTTCTTTTGTTATGTCCTGAATAGTGCCTCCCACAGCCACCCATTAGATTTCACAGCCCCCTCTTAGCGCCCACTGTGAAAGATCTTTGGATAAGCAAATGACTCCGCAGACACACCCCTGCTCTGATTTACAAAGCAGCTCACGCTGGGTCCTGGTGACGAGCTCCTGTGATTGATTTTGTGCAGTGCCCGAAAGGTGCTGCCGTGGTATATAGGGAGCGCGCTGCCTCGGTTAAAGTCAGATCCCCATGAGTACCGGTACTCTTTTTCTTCTAGAAAAAAGTGCCGGTACTCAAGGGGAGAAAATTAAGAAGTGCCGGGACTCAGTACCGGTGAGTACCGGCCCATTTAAAGCACTGCTTATGACAAAGATTCACATAGGTGTGCCGGTGGGTAGTGCTGGGCTGCGCTGGTGTAGAAGGTCCTGGCGGTAATGCACAAGTGGGTGAATGACTCACTTGGCAAGTGGGGCGTCTTTCGTTCAGAATAGATGTGGCTGGGCCTTAAGGGAACTGCAAATCAGGCTACCTGGGCAGGTGGGCCCAGAAGTGTAGTGTGTCAGTACTGGTGCATGGTGTAGCCCCGTTGACCTTGGGAAGGGGGGAAGGGGGTGCTGCAGCACTTGCTGCTGCTGGTGTTATGGGTGAAGCAACGCATGTTCCTTGGCTCAGTCTGCACGGCGGTGGGAGCGCACTTGTGGAGAGGTGCGTGACACCTGATGCATTTGTTGGAGGGTCAGCCTGGTCGTCGTCTGTGTGTTGTGGCACTTCACGGGCCGATCATGTGCTGCAAATAACATGTACGCGGTCAGTTCACTTACACAAACTGTGGAGCCGGGCCTATGCGCCTGGCTCCATCTACTGCTTTATTGTACTTCCCCTGACCCCACTCCCAGGGTCAGGATACGTGGGTGCGTGTGAGTGCGTGTGATGTCACGGGCCAAGCCCGTTGTTGAATCTGTAGTTCTTTTATTTACACTGATGGGTATGGCGTGTGTTTTCTATGTCTACTGTTGCGCGTGCTGTGTGTTCTTACTCAGAACGCTGTAGAATGTATTTATATGACGTCACACTCACTGATGGAGATTGCTGTTCTTATCTGCTGTGCGTTGACGCTTTTCCCCTGGCTTCCTGTGAGCCTTTATTATTTTAAAAATAAAGCCTTTTCTAATCTTCCTCCTGCGTCGGCCTGTCCTTTCAACAATTGGCGACGAGGGTGACGGACAGCGTGTTGATGACGGAAGGCTCATGGTGAAAAAATTCAGGAAGATACTCGTGAACAATATCAGTGCTGCGAAATCTGGATGTCCCTAGTCTACTGGTGAAGAACAGAACCAGTAAAGGAACAAAAGTAAGTTCTGGATTTTATGCGCGCAGAGTGGGCAGTCTTGTAAACAGCACTGATAAATTCCTGTCAGGAATCACGTGTGATGTGATGGAGCGAGATAGAAAACAAAATTTTGTTTAAACTCGTGAAGTCACATTTCCATAACATGAATAATAATATTAATGATTTGTGATATGTCGTGCTAATACAACTTAGATTAAACTTTACACATGGGGGGACTAACATGTGTGCTCATAAACGTGCATAATTGTTGCACCTTTTTGTTCGTGCAAAATAATAAAATAAATTATTGTTTTCGTTTTTGTCACTACTAACTGCTGCAAACTTAAAAGAAGCATGTGCTTGTTTTGCTTTTCCTTGTCTGTGTGATGTCATTTCTACTATTCTAGGTGCACATAAGTCTCATGGATTAATGAAGACCGGTAGATATAAACGCTGCTTTATTTGTTTGCATTTGCTAGGTAACATTTGATTAATCGGGTGGGTTAATTAATTAGTAAATCTTGGGGTGGATACAGAATCTACATTATTTCTTACATTAATACTTTTCTTGTGTTTGTTTTATACTAGAAAGCATAAGTTGCCTGCTTTTGGGCCTAGTTTACTCGAGCTACAAAAAGCTGAATTTTACTTCTGCAAAAGTCACGAGACGCCCATTCTGAAATAAAATGTTCGTTAAAAGCTGCGTTCACAAAGCAAAAACTGACGTGCTATCATCATTCTGTCGGACATGGCCAAGGTCGAAAAAGAACATTTTGTCAGCCCTTAACTTGGCATCCGCGGAAGTCAATTGGAAGCTATGAGAACATTAATATACATTTGTTGCAAACCTAGGAAGCTCCTGGTTGCATTCAGAAAAGACAATGGTCCTTAAGAAAAGTGACCTAATGGAACTTTTGAAATGTGGGTGACATGTCACTTGTCACTCTCAGCCAATGGGACGTCGAAAATTTTCTGAAAACTTTCCTTTGCGTAGTTTAGTTAGCATAGAAAGGTATAAAAAGTCATGCCCCTAGGGATGGGCTGGCTGCTGCTTTCTGACTTTCCGATGAGGGTGAAGTGCTGTCGGACATTGCGTGGAGCACGTAAGAATCCTCAAAGAACTTTTCTTTAATTTCTATCTATTTAGCTCAGTTAGGGACTTAGGTTTTAGAAATGCTAAACTTTAAATATTCACTTTGATTTTGATTCACTTGCTTAAATTGTATTTTTCTCATATTTCTTTACAATCATGCTTGCTTCAATGCTAATAAATAACTTTTATGAAACTATCAATTAAAATACCATAATTTAGTAAATAAAATCTTACTTTTGACAAACAAGCTGGTCTTGGTTATTCAGAAGTGCAGGTTACTATTAGCTAGATCACGTCGCCAATGGTGGTCGTTTAAATGGTTAGAATTTATTCTAATGACAAAATTCTTTCCGCAGATGTATAAAATTGTATATAGTTTGTAGATAATGTGTATATAGATTTAATCTGACCACCTGATTCAGTAGGCCCAAAATATGTCAGGTTTATAAATGGGTCCATAATTTAGTATATAATTTTGTTTATAGGTTATGAAATTGGGTAGCGTTGTTTATGATATATTTTCTATAGGCCGCTGGATCAATTCTCTGGTAGCAGAAATTGATGGTTGCTAAGAGTAACCAAGGTAATATGTTGGTTGCTAAGGGTTACTAAAGTGTTATGGTATAGAAATAGGATCGATGTTTTAACACATGTTGAGTTCGTTTTTCGTGCTATCTGTAAGCTATACCGGTATAGATTGTGTGGCGAGAAATTAGTCACGCAAGCCATCTGTTCTGTTTGTAGTGATATCGCCGAGTATCACAAGAGGTATCGCCGTGTACCATAGTGTTGTCGCCGAGCAGCACAGTTTTAGGGCTAGGTGTGAATCTTGTATAGTGAGGGTTTTCTAAGAAATTAAAGCAGCATGAGAATAGGGACAAAGCGCCTTCCATAAAACTCACTGTGATAAGAGTATTAGTTATATCCGAGCTTGAGTGAAGGGTAAAGTAGCGTCGGTGCATGATTATCTATAAACAGGCTAGAGTCCTGTACGGGTACATGTTTCATATCTATAAACAGGTGAGAGCCCTGTACGGATAACGTCGTTATTTTGCTAACGGTGCATGATCTCTATAAACAGGTGAGAGTCCTGTACGGATTTCATGTGTGTTTGAAATTAGGGAATTTTCAGTGTGAAAGTGCGAGTTTGATTTGTATTTTATGTTCAAGTGGAACTCTTAGAACTGTCACTTCGCGGTGCGTTCAGAGCAAAGCGAGTTCATAATTATACGTGTTAGAAGGGTGGGGTAAGGGTTACTCTACTGACAACTGAATATTATCCTTAGTGTGAATAGCGCCGTCTATTCCGAAGTGTGGATACTTGAATGTATGTAAACTATCCTAAATAGTGAAACGAACAGATGATGTCCTTATAGTCATTGTTAAGAATTAATTTACACTGAAAAGTGTTCTTAAAATGGCGCCGTGAAAAAGATTTTGTGAAGGAGGGGTAAGCGCCAGGAGTGAGAAACGAGAAACCGCAGCTGCTGTGTACGTCACAGAGCCGCGCTGGGATTGGGTGACCTACGTCACAAACTATATTCTGATTGGCTCTTGAGTCTCTGACGACCTGTAAGCTGATTGGTCCTTCAGAAAAACTCCAATTTTATTGGTTGAGCAGAAAAGTGACGTAGCTCAACTGTCATTGGCTTGTTGGTGTGTTTCGCGCACGGATTGGTTATTTTGCGGAACATCCCGGAAATATTTTACGAACGATTTTGTGAATTAGATTTAACTCTTAAAAATGAGTTATCATTTTAAACATGTTGAGAAAAAGCCAACATTATTTCAGAAGTTTAAGAATTTATTTTCGCCTGACAAGAAAATCGAAACGCGAGGTGGTAAATTACTTCATAAGTATAAAACACCTGCAGCGTACATGGAAGGTGAATATGGATATCATACTGTCTTATGGTTCGATAGTTGGAAACGCTATACTAAGAACGACGGTGTTTTAACTTGGCCTGATGATGGTTCATTTAATGTAAAAGTCTTGAGAAATTTACGAGAGAAAATGAATGCTCTTGTTCCGAAACCGAGACCAACTCAATTTGAAGCTTTAGTTGAGTGGGAAGACGAGATGTATCAGTTACAAAGAGAAGCTAGTGGAATTAAAAGACCTTCTAAAAATCCAGCTTGGAGAAGAGAAACTCATGAAGATAGATTGCGAATGTGGAGACAGGGAAACATGAGTGAAGGATTGTATTTAATACAAGAAATGGTAATGGGTACTCCTACAGGGAAATCTATGGAAAGTGAATCTGAGGATGCAGTTATGGAAGAAATATATACAACAGCTAGAAAGAATCAGCCTTTGAGACCTCCTAGATCATGGTCTACTCCGGTGGTTTCTACTGAAACTTCACCGAGTGCACCTCCAATTAATGAAGCTCCTAAACTTTATCCAAATAATTGTGAAATCATTGAAACTCCTAGAAGACCAGAATTTGATAATGCTCGAAATGAAGGTAGACATTTTACAATGGCTCCAAGGGCAAGAGAAGCTCCAAAAGATTATACAAGAGAGGCAAGAAATGTCGAAGATGTTGATTATAATGAATATTTAAGATCTAAAGAAGAATTAATAAAAAGAATGACAAAAGGCATGGAAGCTGTGACAGTTCCAGTAACGATTGGTCCTGTTCAGCCTGTATTTGACCAAAAGGAAACAAACAAGACAGGATTAACTATTCCTTTAAATGCAGAGATTCAAAAGGTTACTGAAAAATGTTATTCAGACTTATCTGAAATAAACTCTTCTAAATCGAGAATGCCTGATTTAACCTTTAATGAGGATTTATCTCCAAAAACACCAATGGGTGCTATATCAGATATAGGGAGTCCTGAAGTCAGGGTAACCACACCAAAACTTGATGTGGCCAAACTAAAAGCGAATATCGAAGAATTAATAATCGGAACAATTGGTCCAGATAGTTTAAATTACTATCGAGATGATGAACTACTGTTCATTTGCAAAAGCATTCAATGGAAAACAAAAAATAAATATGATCAACTAGAGGATCTAGCAGCAGAACTTGAAATCGATGTGAGCAAACAAAAGAATTTTGCGAAACATTACAGATTAGACTTTTCAGAAAGTGACATTGAGAGTTTGAACTCAATGGGAAGAATAGTACATATAAAAGATTTGATTGTTTATATCAAAAAGCTAGGAGAACTGAATAAATGGAGAGTGAAATGGACGAAAAAGAAGGAAGATGAAAGATTGGAAAAATTGTCAAAACAATTTCCAATGAGAGAAATTGCAGGTGGAGGATATGTTCATGTCCCTTGGTCGAGACAGGACATTCTGTTGTTTACAAATGACTTTCCTAAATTAAGGGAAAAACCAGTTGAGTGGTACAGACAAGTAGATAGATTTATCAAAGTGTCAAAGGTTCTGTGGATTGATTTAGATGGATTTTTTGACATTGTCGTTCCATCAGATCTTTGGACAGAATGTAAAATATCGATTAGTTGGCCAAAAACAGAACCTGAGCGAATCAAAGAAACAGGTGCTCCAAATCCACTTGTAATGGATTATTATGAAAAAGTGATTGTTTGGAGGAAAAACAAAATTCCACCCAAAGAAGTCGATTGGGTTAAAATAGAAAGGACAGAACAGGAAACAAAAGAATCAGTTCATTCTTTTTATGAAAGACTACTGCTAATCTTTAAACAATACAGTGGTTATGAAAAACTAGATGAAAAGGACATGAGCCATTTTGTCTATAGATTTGTTTATGGACTAAAACCTGAAATTGGAGAAATGATCAGAAATAGCATTGTAGGATGGCAATCACTATCTGTAGATGATATTTTAAGAAAGGCTAAGTATTGCAGTGATGAAATAGAAGTAAAACAGAAGAAGCTCAAGGAGAAAGCCATGTGGGCTCAGGTAAAAGTGGCTGAACAACAGATCGCCAGCATGGGTAATAAGAACACTAATTTTGTTCAAACTGGAAATACAAACCAGATACAAGGAAAGTTTAAAAGTAATAATTTCCCAAAGAAATTTAGCCCAAAGATTGAGGAGTTGAAACAAAGATTACCTTGTTTTAATTGTGGCGAAATTGGACATTGGAGAGACGAGTGTCCTCATCCTCCTAAAAACTTAAAGAATCCCTTATTGAATCCACAGATGCAGAATGGTGTTGACCTGCAGCGACAGCTACAGATGCAACAGGGGTTAAACGAATTAAATATTCAGCGACAGTTACAGCAACAGCAACAGCAACAGGTGAATAATCGTCAAGACCAATTGCCACAACCACCTTTTCCGAATTGTGGGGGAGTTCAAAAATATAATCCAAACGTGGGATTTCAGGGAAGTGAACAGGTAATAAAACCACAAAAACAGCAAAAGCAGCAAAGAGTTCAAATGCAAAATGCTTCACAACAGTTTTTATTAGCAGAAAGTCAAGACAGCGATTCTGATGATTATTGCTGACGGTGCCCGAGAGAGGAGGAAGAGTGTGTTGTTGGAGCCACTCTTGAGGTTGACCAGTCTGGTCCTTTTGTAAACGGGAAAGTTAATGATGTAGACATCACTTTTCTAGTGGACACTGGTGCTACCCGTTCTACTGTTAGATCAGTGGAAATTGAAAACCTACCTCTCTCTGGGGATACCATCCAAGTTGTCGGAGTAAGTAATCAGCAAATTAAAACTGACTTAACTGATCCAGTACCAGTTGAAATTGGAAATTACAGAGACAAACACAGATTTGTGGTTTGTAATAGTAGTCCAGTGAATCTATTGGGCAGAGACATCCTATGTAAAATGAATTGTAGAATATATTGTTCTCCGGATGGAGTTGAGTTACAAACAATGGAGGAAGATGGTTTATACAGAATGACAATGATGATGATAGAAGCAGAAGAAACAAAATTGTTTCCTGCATTCGAAGAAAAGGATTTACCTGAAGAGCTCAAGGAAACAGTGAAATCTGATATATGGGATTTTACTGGAAATGAGATGGGTCTGATGAAAAACGTAGATCCAGTAAAAATTACATTGAAACAGGGAATAGAATTTCCAAACATTCCACAGTATAAAATGAAAACAGAAACAATTGAAGGTATTACACCAATAATTGAAAAATTAATTAAGCAAGGTGTATTAAAAGAAATGGAGAGTAGTCCTTGTAATTCACCAATTATGGGAGTTAAAAAGTCAAATGGAACGTTTAGAATCGTACAAGATTTGAGAAAGGTTAATCAAATTGTCGTTCCATGTTGTCCTGTGGTTCCAAATCCAGCAGTAATTCTATTCCAGATTCCACATGATGCTGAATGGTATACAGTCATTGATCTTTGCAATGCATTCTTTACTGTTCCCTTACATCCAGACAGTTATGAAATCTTTGCATTCAGATTCCAAGGTAAGACCCTCGGATGGTCAAGAATCCCTCAGGGCTATACAGAAAGTCCTTCAATCTTTAATGAACTGTTAAAAAGATCATTGGAAGACCTAGACTTACCTGGTAGGTCTACGTTAGTGCAGTATATTGATGATCTGTTAATAGCTGCAAAGACAAGAGAAAATTGTGTGACAGACACAATAATTCTGTTAAATCGCCTTGCAGAAGAAGGACATAAAGTGTCCCCAGCAAAACTACAGTTTTGCAAACAAGAAGTAAAATATCTTGGTCACAGAATTGCAAAGGGAAAAAGACAAGTAACAATAGAGAGAATAAAAATGATTCAAGCAATGTTACCACCAAGAACACAAAGACAGGTCAGAATGTTTTTGGGAATGGTTGGTTACTGTCGACAATGGATAAGTGGATTTTCAGTAATTGCAAAACCACTACAAAGACTGACAAAGTCAGATGTAAAAGATCCAATTATTCTCAATGATGTTGAGATGGATTCTTTTGAGAACCTGAAAAAGAGCTTATGCCAAGCTCCTGCTTTAGGTATGCCAAATTATGAGAAAGATTTTGAACTGTATTGCAGTGAGAGAGAAGGATGTGCATTATCTGTGTTGATTCAGAGACACGGAAATTTAAAGAAACCTATTGCATACTTCTCTGCAGTTCTTGATCCAATTGCAAAAGCATTACCAGGTTGCTTAAAAGCAGTTGCAGCTACAAGTATTAGTCTCGAACAAAGTGAGGGGATCATTATGGGATTTCCTGTGAAAGTTTTTGTGCCTCATTCAGTAGAAATTTTACTGACAAGAGGTAAGACTCAGCACTTAACAAGTAGCAGATTGACAAAGTATGAGAAAATCATACTAGGAGCAGATAATGTTTCGATTTCAAGATGTTTAAATCTAAATCCTTCTACATTACTGCCTGATTCTGAAATTGTTGATGACATTGAAACAGAACATGAATGTTTAGATGTCATGGAATTCTGCACTAAACCAAGAAAAGACATCAAAGACAGACCTTTGTCTGAATCAGATTTCGTCTACTTTGTAGATGGCTCATGCTTAAGATCCGAAGGAGGTGTCTTAAAAGCTTCATATTCAGTTTGTACAGTCAAAGATGTCGAAGAAGCATCATGTCTTGAAGGAGTTCGTTCAGCACAAGTGGCTGAATTAATTGCTTTAATTCGTGCATGTGAAATATCAAAGGATATAAGAGTTACCATCATTACTGATAGTCAGTATGGGTATGGAGTTGTGCATGATTATGGACAACTCTGGTCACAGAGAGGATACATGACATCAGCAGGATCACCAATTAAAAATGCAGTTTTCATTAGAAGATTAATTGAAGCAATACAATTACCAAAAGAAATCGCCATTGTTAAATGTGCAGCGCACACTAGAGGAATTGATTATATTTCCAAGGGAAATGCCTTCGCAGATGAAACAGCTAAATACTGCGCAAGGAAAAATTATTCTTACAATCGGGAGAGGAGTAAAGAAACTGATTCAAATTCATTAATGCTAACAACAGTTGTAGAAACATGGCATGAGATTAGAGATTTACAAAATGAAGCAGATGATGAAGAAAAAGACTTGTGGTTAAGATCAGATTGTAGACCACGTGAAGAAGATGGAGTGTGGGTTTACAAAGATGGCAGAGTAGTCTTACCAAATTGCTTGATTGCTGACATGGCCAGATTATATCATGGTCCAGCACATCTGGGAAGAGATTCTATGGTTAGACTTTTTAGAGAAACATGGTTCAATACTAAGTTCAGAACTATTGCAGAATCTTTTTGTCAAAGGTGTTTGTCATGCCAACAAATGAATCCAAACAGAAAATCAGTGGTGGGGACAGGAATAATTGGTCGAGAGGGTGGTCCCTTTACTAGATTACAAATGGATTCATCGAAATGCCCTTACACAATTGTTTGAAATATGTGCTTGTAATTGTTTGCTTATTTTCAAGATGGGTAGAAGCTTTCCCTACACGACATTGTGATTCAATTACAGTAGCAAAACTAATGCTCAGAGAAATCATCCCAAGGTACGGTTTTCCAGTCACTATTGAAAGTGATGGAGGAAGCCATTTTGATAACAAACTGATGAAGTTAATTTGCGAAGCTTTGAGCATTGAGCAGAAAATACACTGTGCATACAGACCAGAGGCATCAGGAGTGGTTGAACAAATTAATGGAACAATTAAAAACAGAATTGGAAAAATGTGTCTTGAAACAGGTGTAAAGTGGACTGATGCTCTTCCACTTGTTTTGATGTCATTAAGAAGTACACCAGATAAAAAGACAGGTTTGAGTCCTCATGAAATTTTAATGGGAAGAGTTATGAGGCAAGCTTTTGTACCTGTAGGTAAACTGTTGAGCATAAATGACAGTGCTATTTTGGATTACTGTAAAAGGTTATCTGATATGGTAACTTCTGTGTCTAATCAGGTGGGAACTGAAGCACAATCAAATGAAAAGGTTTTGACACATGCTCTGAGACCTGGCGATTGGGTCAGAACGAAAGTACATCGGAGAAGGAATTGTCTAGCTCCTAGATGGCAGAAGCCTAGGCAGATAATTTTGATCACTACTAATGCTGTAAAGTGCAGAGGATTGAAACGCTGGATTCATCCTAGTCATACTATTCCAGTACCAACTCCTGAGAGTTCTGATGTTGAAAGTGATACCACAGATGATTCTGATTCTGAAGCAGAAGGCGAAACAGAAGGTGAAATAAATCCAGATTCTGAAGATCGACAAGAAAGTCGACATCTGGAAACTGTGCCAGTGAATGGAAATTTGACAAGAAAAGACTTGGAAATAATTGAAATAGATTCTGAAGGTGAAGAGAATCTGTTAAAAGGAAAGATAACTGAGGATTCGGTTGTCTATATCGAAGATAAAGAAGCAGAACAAAAAGAAGTTTCAGACCAGGAGAGTATCGAAAGGCAGAGAACAAACTCTGAAGTAAGGAACAGAAATCCGAAATCTGGGAAGTTGAAGGTAATTGAAGAAGAAGAGGAAGACGAATTACCGAGTACCAGTGATGGAAGACAAAGTGAAGTTCCTGAAGGAGTGAAATTGCCGAATAGAGAAGTTCCTGAGTCAATTGAAATTTCAGACTACGAAACTGAAGAAAGTGACGTGGATGGTGAAAGTGAAAACAGAAAGAAAAGGACTTGGAAGTCAGAATCAAATAATTCTGAACCAAAAAAGAAGTACGTGAGAAAAGCAGACTACTGGCCTGGTGGAAGATTGAGAGTCAGATTGATCAAGAAACCAAAAGAACAAGTTGAAGAAATCAGTAGTCAAAAGAGTCCTGGAAAAGAAGTTGGAGTTGGAAGGAAAATTGAAGTAATATCGAGAAAAGGAAAAAGAATAGTAAGACCAAACCAAAAATACAAGTCTCCTGAGTGGACTTACTTAGTAATTCCACCTGTTATTGACATATATGATAGTAGTGAAGAAGAAAACGAAATCCAAGAAATTAGTGACAATGATTGAAGTACAGAAATATTAAATTGGCAAAAGGCTGAAGAAAATTTGTTAGTTGACACAAGGTCGAAGAAAAACTGTTTAGTTGAAGAAAACTTATGTATGACATAAGGTCGAAGAAATCTTGTTTAGGGTTTTAAAAAAAAAAATATATATATATTTTAAAAGGGGGGTGTAAATATAAATTTAGAATTTTAAAATTTATTTTTATTTTTAGGCTAAACTAACCAAAAATGCCTTATGTTAAGGAGAGCACTTCAAAGTGTTCTGTTTTTAAGAGATGCTGTAAGATGACTCTGGTGTGTCTGCTCATTGTAATTCTGCTCTGGTTGGTTTTAGCTGTGATTATCCCTTTAGAGATGAATAGAGAATTACACAAAGTTAACATAACAAACAAAGCTCTGGTTAGCCAAACTAAACATAGTGCGTCTGCAAAAGTTATTGATCATCAGCCTAACATTCATCAAGATAAATCAATTAGTGATTTTTCAAGTAATACATTCACAAAGCTATTGAGTGAATATGTTAAGGTAATGGATGCAAAAGACTGCTACGTCTGCGTTAAGTTACCTGCTTCTGTTTCTGAGGGAGTAACATATAATATGCTTCCTCTCACTTATGCTGTAACATGTAGTGTGTTAACTAGTTTATTTTATCAAACTGGACGTTTAGAATATTACTATTCAAATTATGATGAAATTTTTGCAAATATTAAAATTGAAAATGCTTTAAATAAGCATAAGAAAGCAAAGCAAATGAGAGAATTTTTCCTTGTTACTAACGAACTTACTTATGAGTATGCTTATAAAAATAATCTAACTTGCAAATTAAGTGCTGAAGGAAAGAAATTTTTGAATATGGTAGAGGAGAGAAGAGCAATTTATAAGAGGAATGAATTAGTTAAGCAGACTAAGTCAAATTTCTGGCAGAAAGAGGATGAGAAGTTAAATGGCAAAATGCTTGAAAATATTGCAATTCACATAGACAAACCAGTTAGTGGAAAGCTTTGCATTAGAAGAGATAACACACTTTTTGATAATTACTTTGTAGGTGCAAGTAACTGTGAAGATACTTATCAGATTATGGGAGGTTGGGGATTCAAAGGTGGAAAGGATCCAATCTTTCCTGGGATTTATTTTGTTTGTGGTGACAAAGCCTACTACAACCTTCCAGACCACTGGTATGGAACTTGTTATGTGGGAATTGTTTTTCCTAAAGTGTTTCATGTTGACAGAGATTCAGAAGGATTGTTTAAAATTCATAATTATGTAAATAGAGTTAAAAGAGAAACTTTTACTGAAGTTCTAGGAGATATTTTTCAAGCAGTAATACCTTTTGTTGGTATAACCTTAAATGCAGGGAGAATTAGAAAATTGTCCACTATAGTTGATAGATTATCAACTGATACAGCTGATGGGTTTCAATTAGTAAATGTTGAAGTTATTGCAATTAGATCCATGGTAATTCAAGATCGCCTTGCTTTAGACATAATCCTAGCAAAAGAGGGAGGAGTCTGTGGCATTTTACATGTACAACATTGTTGCACATATATACCTGACGAAAGTAAGAATATTGAAATGTATATCAAGAATATTACACAAATGCATTCAGAGATAATTCCTTTAGAAGAAGAAGATTTTACAGGGAAACTTTCAAAAAGGTTTCAAGCAATTAAAAACTGGTTTCATGATATCGGAAGTTCAATTCTTGGCAAGATTTTGGCACCTTTGATAGTAATAGTATTCATTTTTATTTTAACCAAAATAGGTTGTTTGTTACATAAAAGAAAGAAGCAGTTGAAAGAGAAGAAAAGAATCTATAAACTTAGAAAAGAAGAAGAAAGGGAGATCGAATTACAGGAGTTACATAGAGAGCGTTATGCTAATTCCAAAGATTATGCAGAAACAGACTTTTAGGTTTACTAATACAAATGAATTTGAATCGATTTCTTGGAAGTTTAAATTACCAAAATTTTGAGTGCTGGTGTGGTGATTTGTTAATCACCAGATGAGGGAGTTGATGGAGCGAGATAGAAAACAAAATTTTGTTTAAACTCGTGAAGTCACATTTCCATAACATGAATAATAATATTAATGATTTGTGATATGTCGTGCTAATACAACTTAGATTAAACTTTACACATGGGGGGACTAACATGTGTGCTCATAAACGTGCATAATTGTTGCACCTTTTTGTTCGTGCAAAATAATAAAATAAATTATTGTTTTCGTTTTTGTCACTAGTAACTGCTGCAAACTTAAAAGAAGCATGTGCTTGTTTTGCTTTTCCTTGTCTGTGTGATGTCATTTCTACTATTCTAGGTGCACATAAGTCTCATGGATTAATGAAGACCGGTAGATATAAACGCTGCTTTATTTGTTTGCATTTGCTAGGTAACATTTGATTAATCGGGTGGGTTAATTAATTAGTAAATCTTGGGGTGGATACAGAATCTACATTATTTCTTACATTAATACTTTTCTTGTGTTTGTTTTATACTAGAAAGCATAAGTTGCCTGCTTTTGGGCCTAGTGTACTCGAGCTACAAAAAGCTGAATTTTACTTCTGCAAAAGTCACGAGACGCCCATTCTGAAATAAAATGTTCGTTAAAAGCTGCGTTCACAAAGCAAAAACTGACGTGCTATCATCATTCTGTCGGACATGGCCAAGGTCGAAAAAGAACATTTTGTCAGCCCTTAACTTGGCATCCGCGGAAGTCAATTGGAAGCTATGAGAACATTAATATACATTTGTTGCAAACCTAGGAAGCTCCTGGTTGCATTCAGAAAAGACAATGGTCCTTAAGAAAAGTGACCTAATGGAACTTTTGAAATGTGGGTGACATGTCACTTGTCACTCTCAGCCAATGGGACGTCGAAAATTTTCTGAAAACTTTCCTTTGCGTAGTTTAGTTAGCATAGAAAGGTATAAAAAGTCATGCCCCTAGGGATGGGCTGGCTGCTGCTTTCTGACTTTCCGATGAGGGTGAAGTGCTGTCGGACATTGCGTGGAGCACGTAAGAATCCTCAAAGAACTTTTCTTTAATTTCTATCTATTTAGCTCAGTTAGGGACTTAGGTTTTAGAAATGCTAAACTTTATATATTCACTTTGATTTTGATTCACTTGCTTAAATTGTATTTTTCTCATATTTCTTTACAATCATGCTTGCTTCAATGCTAATAAATAACTTTTATGAAACTATCAATTAAAATACCATAATTTAGTAAATAAAATCTTACTTTTGACAAACAAGCTGGTCTTGGTTATTCAGAAGTGCAGGTTACTATTAGCTAGATCACGTCGCCAATGGTGGTCGTTTAAATGGTTAGAATTTATTCTAATGACAAAATTCTTTCCGCAGATGTATAAAATTGTATATAGTTTGTAGATAATGTGTATATAGATTTAATCTGACCACCTGATTCAGTAGGCCCAAAATATGTCAGGTTTATAAATGGGTCCATAATTTAGTATATAATTTTGTTTATAGGTTATGAAATTGGGTAGCGTTGTTTATGATATATTTTCTATAGGCCGCTGGATCAGATGCACGCTGGGAATGACGTGAGTGTCAGAAGCTAATTTTATTGGTGGACAGCTCTATACGTCATCATTTCGACGTGTGGGCGGCCATTTTGAAAAAGGAACTAAATATTCAGTCACGAGCATCGCGAACACCGCTAATGGGCAGATATTAGCGTAAAAGACAAAAAGAAACGCTGTGCAGCCGAAACAAATAAATAACACAAACTTTTAAGGCGTAGTATATGCGGCAGAAAAGAAAATAGCACTATATCAACAAAAGACATTGGTGAGAGGAAAGAAAGTAAAATATAGATAGTACTAAATAAAAACTACCTGTGAAAACATAACCAAAAATAAAAACAAGTGAGCATTAAGGTCAAATAACAATAGTAAAAAAAGAAAAGGATCAAGAATAAAATGGCACAAAGTAACAACATATGTGTGCCACCACTCTTCCTTGACGAACCAGGAAAACCCACTATGAAGGGGAAGAGTTGTTTGAGAGCGTTCGAAAACTACATAATATCGATAGATGGCAAGAGATATGATGCAGAAAGAAAGAAGTCACTTTTATTTGGTCTCGTAGGAAAAACAGGTCAAGAGGTGTTAGACAGTCTGCCAGAGTATGAGTACCCACCAGGAGTTTTTATACCTATGAATGAGTACCAAGAGGCTATAAAGAGACTTGAAAAACAGTATGATGAAGAGAGCAATATAATGGTAGGAAGGCACAAATTCGCATTGAGAAAGCAAATGGAAGGAGAGACAATAGAAGAATACGTAGCTTGTCTAAGAGTCTTAGCAAAAGATTGCGAATTTGAGGACTTGCTGATACATACATAAGAGACCAAGTGGTGTTCTACTGTTATTCAAAAAAAGTACAAGAAAGATTGCTAGCTTGTAGGAAACCCACGTTACAGGAAGTCGTAGACATTGCCAAAGGGATAGAAAGGTCACTAGTATCAACTAAAGTATTAGCTTGTACGAATAGTAATTCTAATGTATTTTATTTTCAGGATAAAAGAAAAGGAGAACGAAAAGGTAATGAAAGAAACTGGAATGATAAAAAGGTAGGAGGAAGAAATGTTAATTGTTATAGATGTGGTTCTCAAGAACATCTAGCAGACTGCAAAACATGTCCTGCACTTGGTAAGAAGTGTATAAAGTGTAAAAGATATGGGCACTATTCTACTTTATGTAAAACCAGAAGAGTAGCAGAAAATGTTAAAGTAAATACCGTTGGGGATTTTGATGAAGAAATGTGTGCCAACATTGTGCTGTATGTAGAAATTGTAGACAGTAAAATAAGGACCTATTGGTGATGTTAAGATAGGAGAAGTAGATTTGCAGTTTACTGCAGACTCTGGTTCTCCAATCACGATAATTTCTGACAAACTATTTGAAGAAAAGTGGGAAAATATAGAATTAACTGAAACTGACATACACCCCAAGGCATTTGGGGAACAGGATATTGATATGGTGGGATACTTCTGTGACACATTGACCTTCAAAGGAAGAGTGATCAATACAAAAATCTATGTAGCTAAAAGAGGCGGAATATTAGTAGGTTAAAAGGACCTAGCTAAATTAGGTGTAATTCTACAACCAGGAGCAAAAAATCCTATAATGTTAAGAGAAGAGTTGATAAACAATATATGTCTTGATGAAACAAGTGATGAGATGGAGGAAGTCTTGAACAAGTACAAGGAAGTTTTCAAAAATGAGATAGGGTGTGTGAAAGGTTTAACACATGAAATAAAATTGAAAGGAAGTGCTGTACCAACTAAACATAAATTGAGATCAGTACCACAGTCAGTAAAGAATGAGTTAAAGGAAGTACTGGAATAATTAAGGAAAAAAGGTGTGATAGAAGAGACTGATGCATCAGAGTGGGTGTCAGCGATTGTAGTATCAAAGAAAAAGAAGACAGGTGACATAAGACTGTGTGTGGACCTCAGGTCACTAAACAAAAACATTCTTATAAATTGTCACCCACTTCCCAAAATACAAGACATACTACAGTCCGTTGCAGGGTCAAGATATTTCACATTAATTGACTTAAAAGCTGCGTACCACCAAGTCTGTTTGACAGAAGAATCAAAGAAACTAACCACGTTCATAACACCGTTTGGTGCATACAGGTACATTAGGCTCCCATTTGGCCTCGCCTAATCATCTGGAGTGTTTCAAAAGCTTTTGGACATCCTGTTTGGTGGAATAAAAGGAGTCGAGGCACTCCAAGATGATATTTTGATACATACAAGGAGTAAACAAGAACATCTTAGTCTAGTGGACACCGTATTGAGTATACTGGAGAAAAGAGGAATGACGGTATCCAAAGACAAATGCAAATTCATGGAAAACAAAGTCAAATATCAAGGCCATGTGCAAACTTCAGAAGGTATAACACCTAAAGATGACTTAGTGGAAGCGATTAGGGAAGCACCTCAACAAAATGATAAAGAGACATTAAAATCCTTCCTAGGGTTAAGCGAATATTATTCGAAGTTTATTCAAGCATATGCAGCCAAGGTTGAGCCGTTGAGGAAACTTCTTTGGAAAAATGTGAGTTACCATTGGACAGAAGAACAAAGTCAGGCTTTCGTTACTATAAAAAGAGATATTTCAGAAGCACCAGCTTTAAAACCGTACGACCCCGAATTGGAAAATGTGATCACAGTGGATGCCAGTGCGAAAGGCATAGGCGCAGTATTCTGTCAAAAACAAGGAAACAAAGAAAACACAATAGCGTTCATATCAAGGAGATTAAAGGAAACAGAAACAAATTACAGTGCCATTGAACGCGAAACACTTGCTTGTGTTTGGGCTGTGCAGAAACTGAAAAACTACCTGTGGGCCAAAAGTTTTGTTATAGTCACTGTAGGAACTGGGGTCGCCAGTTCCCCGGGGGTAGCCTGGCACGAGCAGGTAGGCACCCGAAAGGTTAGGTGTTAAGTGACTGCACAGCACACACAACCACTGAGACAATAAAAGGTACGCAATGACTGACGCCACTCCAGTGTGTTTGATTAAAAATCAAATAACTTTTATATAAGATTAAGGTTCAGGAGTGGAAAATCACAGTATCACTTACTCATCAAAACATTTCATTGGAGGGGAGAAAAGGGAGCAGTTCAATAATCAATATAGCATGTCGCATTAATCATTTCATAGAAGGATTAGCATTTCATTAGTTAACAAAAACATTTCATGAGAGAATTAACATCTCATTACTTCACATTTTCCTATGCAAGAATAACCATTTCATTATATGTAGAACAGTTAATTGACCAAGGTAAACCCTTTCAGAAGGTAAGGTTAACTCTTTCACTAGATACCTGTAGGCCTTCAGGGATTGCAGCACTAAACAGGATTAAACATTTAATTAGTCAGAAGTAAACCTTTCCGTAATCCCTATGAGCCGGAATAAACATTTCCTTCTGCAAAGATAAACATCTCCTTAGGCATTTAAACGTTTCACGACGCAGCTTCACTCCTTTCATTAGAAGAATAAACACTAGGTTACTCAGCGCTAAACATTTGGGAACTCTGCGTTAGGCAGGGTTAAAACATTTCCTCAGGGAACCTCATGCAGTCCCCAATCTTTTAGAATTCGGGCAACCTCTCATTACCAGAATACAACCGCTCATTAGGCCAGGGCGAACATTTCCCTAGGCACTGGCAGATCACTGTCGTGGCAGGAGTAGAAAATAATTCCCTGAGCAGGAGTACAACATGTCGTAGCAGGTAAAACATTTAATTTCCTGGGAACACCCTCTTCCCTAAGCAGGTTGAATTAACAGTCAAAAAGGCATTAACAGACCCCTAGCCAGGGGTTAACTCTTGATAAATTGAGGCCTTTGAACCGTGGGTCTCGGGACCTCTAACACAGCCCAATACCAGGCAACTTCTCCTTATGTAAGTATAACCCTCTCTTCCTGGAAGGCGACCATTTCATTAGGGCTAGGAACACCATTCCCTCGGGCAGGGGTAAAACGTCCCACTCATCCGGTACAACCTTTTCGTGGGCATAAAACACTTTGGCCCAGCAACAGTACTCTTTTAGGACCTGCCTAGGGCAGGTAAGGCCAGCCAGACCCACTAAGCATTAACCCTCTATACCATGTAGGGGGCCAACGGGGCCCAGTCACCAGTTTTCCCTGAGGGGAGGGCGGTTTCGGGACCTTCTATGCACTCCTGCGACTGCCCTCCTCCCCCTCGGGTTACCTTAGGTTCTTCGGGCTTCCCTAGCCCCTTGCGGAGGTTTCTGGTGGGAGGGGCGGGCTCCGGCCCTCCCGGGGGCCTCACGCGGCCTGGGGAATCTCCTTCAGCCCCATCGGGGCTGGCGCCGGCTGGTGGGGGGCCCTTACACTCTCTCAGGGCCCTCCGATGATAGCAGGCTGTTCCCGGGTCTTCCGTGGCTTTCACGGCCCGGGAACCAATCAGTAGGCGGCGGAGGAGGGACCAGGCCCCAGCGGCCAATGACAGGGCAGCTCCTTGGGGTGTGTGAACAGCAGCCAATTGCTGCGTGGCTACAGGCGGGGGCGCGGCTGATGACGCTGCGCCCCCGTCACGTGATGCTGGTATTCTTGCATCAGGGCCTAACGCGGCCCGCTCCGATACTGCGGCGGCCCCCTCCTGACATCGTGGGGCTGCCGCGAGGATGCTGGCAGTGGCGGGAAGGCCCTCCTGTCGAGCTGGGCCCTGGCGCACCGGGTAACAGCGCCTCTGCTTCGCTCTTCTTTCGGGCTGGGCACGGCCCACGGCGACACGGCGGCGGTCCCCTCCTGGCGTAGGGGGGCCGCCTGGGGCAAATGACGACAGTGTTGGTGCCTCTGCAGGGCAGCGCCGGTGAGTCTCCGGGTTGCGGCGGTGAGTCACCCACTCACAGGCAGCGCTTCGCGGGCAAGTACAGCACTCGGGGTGCACAGTGCGCAAAGGCTTCGGCGTTTGGCGATTACAGCGCTAGGAAGGCCACAGCACCCCTGACAGTGCAGCGCTTTGGGCAATTTCACAGCGCTTAGAGGCACAACAATTCTAGCAGTCCACAGCGCTTCTCAGGGGCACCAAAGGAGAGCGCTGATTAGGCAGGACCGTCAGATTTGCCGATCAGAGGAGACAGGACAGGCCACCCGACAGTGGCAGATCAGCAAAGGGGGGTCCAGGTGGAGTCGGGGAGCGCAGGGGGTGACACAGCGCCAATATCTGGTTGTTCCCCCAGTAGTCCTGTGGTGATTAGAAGGTCTTCTTGGCGCTTGATGGTGTTTGCGCCCTTGTAAATATCAGTTTCTTGTTTCTTGAAGGGGGGGTTGAGTTGGGGGCTTGCAGGCAGGATTCCTCTGCAGGTCACTGTAGATGGTCCCTGGGTTTCCCTCCCGCCGGGCCAGATCAGTGGGTTAGTTCAGGGTACCTCACCCAACTTAAGAGGCAGCACCTAAGCCCTGTCATTCTCTGTGGCATAAGTCCCTGACTAGGCCCTGCCGCTTAAATCTCCTGCGTGGGTCCCCCAGGTCAGTAATACCCCAACTGACTGGAAAGTATCCCTCCCTTTCTTTTTATACGCCCAGGTCAGGTGACCACCCTCTAAGGCGGCAAAACTAAGCTCCGCCCCTATTCTAGAAGGTGCCAGGAGCTTCCCTACTCTAACTGTGGGCAGGCAAGGCAGGCTGGAATGGCAACAATGTTAGGAGTCCCTGCCAGCTCCTGGCAACTAGAATGTGCCTTAACAAGACAACACTGCAGTAACAGGGGCCTATGGCAGCCATGTTGAAGGTAAAGGGCACCTGCACTTAGCATTGATTTTAACATTACCCAGGGCATTTTAACCTCCCAGGGCCTATACAACTACATTACAATGGGGGGACATCCTGGATTAGGGGAAGCAAAAAGCAAAAATAATTCTGTGAAAAGGGCCAAGTCCAACACAACTCCCCCCAGCCAAAAGCCAGGGTAGACCAATCATCACATTGATGGGCTTCCCTGCTTGGGGCGGCAAAAGGTGGACGCAGGCCCGTTATTTCAATGGCATTTGCCAGCTCTTCACCATTCAAACCACCCCACTGGTGTTCTCTAGTGGGATGTGGCCAGGACTGGCCTCTAGACAGTCCAAAAGACTCTGGCCCTAGCTCTCTCGCAGAGTGGAGGGCCGTAGCCCCAGGCCTGTAGTACCATTTGACCACTCTCCTTCTCCTCCTTGCAGCTCCAAACAGCCACTGGTCATCCCACCTGGAGTCCGAACCCTCAGGCTGACCAGCCACCCGGGGCGAGGCTCTCCTCCCCCTACCTCTCCTTCTGGGGTTCCGCCCATTCCTCCTAAGCGGGACACCCTCAGGACACCACTCACTCCCCAACCTAGAGTCTAGACCCTTAGGTAGAACTGGTGACAGGGGCGAGTCCTCCCTCCCCCTACACCCACTCCCAGAGTTCCGCACCCTCCTAACCGGAGAAGTACCCCTGAGAGTCAAATCCGGGGGGACTCTGATCACAGATGTCCCACCCACTAGGTCCGGCAAATCCTCGACCTGGCCACCCAACCCAGGATCTGCGCCCTGTGGCTGTGCCGGTGACGGAGGAGAGTCCTTCCTCCCTCCGCACCCCCTCCCAGAGTTCCGCACCCTCCCACCGGGAGAAGTAGCCCTGGAAGTCAAACTGGTAGGGACCTTGGTTACAGGTACTCCACCCTCCAGGTCAGGCAACTCCTGAACCTGAAACCCCAGTCCAGGATCTAAACCCTGCGACTGGTCAGAACCCCGAACCACTGGAGCTCCAATTACTGATGCTCCGGTAAGCATGGGCGTAAAATCCGCTCCGCTCGCGGATTTTTCGGATTTTCGGCAAATTCGCAATCCGCGAACTCTCGCGAATTTGTCGAAAATCCGTGAATCCGCTCGCGGCGGATTTTTTGCTTGGTTGCGGCACGCGGCGTGGTGCACGGCGTTCACTTTCCGTCATTAAGCGTTTGCCGAGTTGTTTTTCTCGATCATATTTTTCTAGTGCCGCGCCATTTTAGATCTTGCTGCGTGATCCCGCGGGAGTTTGGCGCCCGCGAATACGTAATCGCGGCTTGCCACCTTGCACAGCCCACCTCGCGAGAGTTCGCAATTGCGAACACGTAGTTGCGGCGGAAAGTAACAATCTCGCACTCGCGAAATAGAGATTTTGCAATTCTGCACAAGAAAATCACCAGCAAACAGGATAAACCTTCAGAAAATTATGGTTTTTATCAGAATCACTCCTCAGGTTGACATTTGCATGGCCTTTTTTTTTGCAAGGAGTCCATTTTTGGGGGGGAGGGAGGAAGGAAGTGCCCCACAGTCTCCAACTTCCTGTTCCTGTCCAGCAGGCTCCTCCCAGTGCTTTGTCCATCTCCTGGTCACTTTCATTTGGATCTGGAGCTGGAAGGATTACTTTTTGTGGGTGCTGCTGGATATTTGGATTTGATGCCTTTTTGACTGTCTTTGGATCACTTTTGGATTAGAAATCAACTTTCACAAGTAAGTTTGTTTGGGGCATTACAGTTGCTGCAAGTACAATTTTGGAACTTTTTCAGAGCATTAAATAAATTATATTGTGGGTAGCCACAGTATCCAGTAGGACCAGGGTTGGTTAGGGGTGCATGATACAACTGTTTTGTTGAATTTAAACACCATTGAGGCCATGGATGGGCTGGGATTGTGCTGATTTTTGTCGTTTTTTTGGGCCTGCTGGTGTGGCCCTTTGCCCAGGGGTGGTGAGTGTTGCATGGGCCTAGTCTTTCTGTGGGGTGTCTTCTTGAATTTAAACATCATTGAGGCCATGGATGGGCTGGGATTGTGCTGATTTTATTGTTTTGTGTCGTTTTTTTGGGGCTGCTGGTGGGGCCTTTTGCCCAGGGGTGGTGGTGCATGGACTGAGTGTGCCTGTGGTGTGTTCTCACTCCCTTTAATGTAAACATCATGGATGGCATTGGATTGTGGTGATTTCTGGCTGGTTTTCTGTTTTTTGGGGGTGTACTGTTGATGTGGACTGGCCATGTGGGTGGTGGTGGTGGCCATCTTGAGTGCTGGCTGGTACAGGCAACATGTGCTTGGGGTGTAAGGGGCCATTTTGAAGAGAGGCAGTGTCTGAGGCCTGCACTTATTTTGCCTACTTTTCATCCATTATGCCCAGGGGTAGTGAGTGTTGCATGGGCCTAGTGTTTCTGAGGGGTGTCTTCTTGAATTCAAACACCATTGAGGCCATGGATGGGCTGAGATTGTGCTGATTTTATTGTTTTTTGTCGTTTTTTTGGGGCTGCTGGTGGGGCCCTTTGCCCAGGGGTGGTGACTTGCATGGGCCTAGTCTTTCTGTGGGGTGTCCTCTTGAATTTAAACACCATTGAGGCCATGGATGGGCTGGGATTGTGCTGTTTTTTTGTTGTTTTTGTCGTTTTTTTGGGGCTGCTGGTGTGGCCTTTTGCCCAGGGGTAGTGGTGCATGGACTGAGTGTGCCTGTAGTGTGGTCTCACTCTCTTTAATGTAAACATCCTGGATGGCATTGGATTGTGGTGATTTTTTGCTGTTTTTCTGTTTTTTTGGGGTGTACTGTTGATGTGGACTGGCTTGGGGTGTAAGGGGCCATTTTGAAAAGAGGCAGTGTCTGAGGCCTGCACTTATTTTGCCTACTTTTCATCCATTATGCCCAGGGGTAGTGAGTGTTGCATGGGCCTAGTGTTTCTGAGGGGTGTCTTCTTGAATTTAAAAACCATTGAGGCCATGGATGGGCTGGGATTGTGCTGATTTTATTGTTTTTTGTCGTTTTTTTGGGGCTGCTGGTGGGGCCTTTTGCCCCGGGGTAGTGGTGCATGGACTGAGTGTGCATGTAGTGTGGTCTCACTCTCTTTAATGTAAACATCTTGGATGGCATTGGATTGTGGTGATTTTTGGCTGTTTTTCTGTTTTTTTGGGGTGTACTGTTGATGTGGACTGGCTTGGGGTGTAAGGGGCCATTTTGAAGAGAGGCAGTGTCTGAGGCCTGCACTTATTTTGCCTACTTTTCATCCATTATGCCCAGGGGTAGTGAGTGTTGCATGGGCCTAGTCTTTCTGAGGGGTGTCTTCTTGAATTTAAACACCATTGAGGCCATGGATGGGCTGGGATTGTGCTGAATGTTGTGTTTTTGTCGTTTTTTTGGGGCTGCTGTTGGGGCCTTTTGCCAAGGGGTAGTGGTGCATGGACTGAGTGTGCCTGTGGTGTGGTCTCACTCTCTTTAATGTAAACATCATGGATGGCATTGGATTGTGGTGATTTCTGGCTGGTTTTCTGTTTTTTGGGGGTGTACTGTTGATGTGGACTGGCCATGTGGGTGGTGGTGGTGGCCATCTTGAGTGCTGGCTGGTACACGCAACATGTGCTTGGGGTGTAAGGGGCCATTTTGAAGAGAGGCAGTGTCTGAGGCCTGCACTTATTTTGCCTACTTTTCATCCATTATGCCCAGGGGTAGTGAGTGTTGCATGGGCCTAGTGTTTCTGAGGGGTGTCTTCTTGAATTTAAACACCATTGAGGCCATGGATGGGCTGGGATTGTGCTGATTTTATTGTTTTTGTCATTTTTTTGGGGCTGCTGGTGGGGCCTTTTGCCCAGGGGTAGTGGTGCATGGACTGAGTGTGCATGTAGTGTGGTCTCACTCTCTTTAATGTAAACATCCTGGATGGCATTGGATTGTGGTGATTTTTGGCTGTTTTTCTGTTTTTTTGGGGTGTACTGTTGATGTGGACTGGCTTGGGGTGTAAGGGGCCATTTTGAAGAGAGGCAGTGTCTGAGGCCTGCACTTATTTTGCCTACTTTTCATCCATTATGCCCAGGGGTAGTGAGTGTTGCATACTTGCATGGCCCTAGTCTTTCTGTGGGGTGTCTTCAATGTAAACATCATGGATGGCTTGGGATTGTGCTGATTTTTCTGTGTTTTGTCGATTTTTTGGAGTGTATAACTGAACTGATGTTCCTCTGTCTTCCATTGCTTTTAGGTGCACAAGACTCAAGAGAACCACCAGTGCCAGGAAGAAGTCCTGCAGCGGTGTGTGTGCGCAGCATAACGTCACGCGACGTCACGTCTGGACACAGACAACTCTGCAACTCGTGCAACTGCTGCCTGCTGTTCTGACCTGCTCTGAAGAAGATGGCCCCCAAAAAAGTTACCCGTAGCTCCTCTAGCAAGAAAGGTGCCAGTAAGGAGCAGAAGAAGCAAGTTACCAAGGAGACTGGTGTGCCACCCGCCCCTTTTTTTGGGAGTAAAAAAAAAAGTATGCCTGCAGCAGCAGCGGGATCTGCTGGGGACCAAGCTGGCAGCAGCACCCCCGCTCCATTGGGCTCAGTGCCACCACCACCACCACGCCAACTTAAGTCCAAGCCCTTGAGTGCTGCAGAGGCAGCCAATCTACTTGTTCAATCACCATCGACCAGTGATGTTGGCTCATCGCAAGAAAGCAGCAGCAATGTCCCTCAATCAACACAGGTTGTTGTAGCTCATCTGACGAGTGTTGAACAACCACAGCCGCAACAACAATCACATGTGCAAGTACAAGCCCAAGTACATGTGGAAGGAGAGGCAGCGCAAGGAGATGCGCAAGCAGAGGTGCATGGAGGGTCACAAGTGCCCACAATAGTTGTTCCTCCCGAAGTAGGGGCACATCAGGAAATCGACAATCAAGGCGAGGTATCATTTGAGGAAGCCACTCCTCCTGATGATCATTCATTGTCTTCCACACCCCTAGCAAGGAAGAGATCAAGGGTGGTGTCTACATCTTCTTCAAGCACACCTCCTTCTGATGATATGGATCAAACTTGGGAACCAGCACCACTGCCGTCTGACAGTGAGGCACACCATGATCTGACAAAGGTAGTTAAGCGTAAAAGGAAGCTCGTCCAAAGTCTCAGAGTTATGGAGTGTGATGAGGCTCAACAAGAAGTGGCGGATACTGCTGCTGATGAAGACTCTGACAACGACGACCCAGTCATCATAAAGGTCACTGCAGCCCCAGCGGGCATGCAGCAAACAGACATTTTGACCCTAGCCCGAAGAGCTGCTGAGCGTGATGATGATGATGTTGTCGATGAGAAGGCAGTGGAAACACCACAATCATTGGAGTTAAGTAGTACACCAACTCGTCCCGCTTCCATATTTCTTTCTGGCAAGAAGGGACCTCCATCCACCTCGACCTTAATTAGTGGCGGTGAAAGTGCACAACGTACAAAAGTTGGGCAATCCAGATCCTCCACTTCAACTGGCATTAGCTTCATGACCACCACCACCAGTATCGCCGCCTCCTCCACGCCCCACAGACACTTCAAGTTCCCAGTTTGGGACTTCTTTACTGTTTGTCAAAAAAATCCAAAGTTTGCCATTTGTACCCTTTGTAAGCTTGCAGTTAGTCGTGGTAAGTCAGGTACCAACTATGGTACCGGAGGCCAGAGAGGTCATCTTAGGAGACAGCACACTGTCCAATGGTTTGCGCACCTAGATGCGATCAAGGAAGCCCGAATTCAAGAAAACGTTGATGTTGCATCTGATGATGACGAGGAGGAAGAAGACGTGTCAAACACTTCCCTTACACCCAGTACCCCTGTCAGCAGCACACCCAATGTGAGGCACACTAAGAGTGTTGGAGCGAGTGAGACACCAACGCACAAAAGTTCACCAGCGAGCAAAATTGGGTCAACGAAGTCATTATCAGCCCGTAAATGCTTGGTCCAGGGCAACATTAGAACCATGTTTTCTTCAGACGTGCCATATGAACGCAACCACCCACTGACGCGTCTGTATAACACTAAGCTGGCTTAAATGCTAGCTGTGGACCTTCTCCCTTTTTCTTTTGTAGAAGCGGTAGGTTTTCTAGAATTAGTGGCAACGCTCTGCCCTAAATGGAAGGTTCCTAGCCGGTTCTATTTTGCCAGAGTTGCGGTTCCAGCACTACATGAAGATGTGCTGGAGGCGATTGGGGCAGCTTTGCAGAAGAGTGCTGTTCACACAATACATCTGACAACAGACATGTGGACCAGTGGCGCAGGCGCTGGTTACATGTGCATCACTGCACACTGGGTCTCTTTTTCAGGTGTTAAAGCAAAGCTAAACGCAGGTGTTGACCCGGACCAAGTTTTCAAAGCTGCTCGGAAACATGCAACACTAGCCATGTTTGGCTTGGAGAAAAGTCACACATCCGAAAACATTTTGGACGAGTTTAACAAAAAGGTCTCGAAAATGCTATCCCCAAAAAAACGCTAGATTGGTTATGTTTCCACGGATAATGGCGCCAATGTAATTAAGGCCATGTCGCTGGGTGGCTATTTCAGAGTGCCGTGTTTGGCGCACTGTATCAACCTGGTAGTTCAAAAATTCTTGAGTGATAGAGACAGTGCGGCGTTCGCGGTAATGGCCACCTGCCGCAAAATGTGCAACCATTTCAGCCATTCTTTTAAGGCCCGGAAGCATCTGAGGAGGCTGCTACTTGAACGTCGAATGCCAGTGAAAGCACTCATCCAGGAGGTGGCAACACGTTGGAACTCAACCTTCTACATGCTTGAGCGTCTGTATGAGCAGTATACGGTACTCGATCACTATTTCTTAACAGAGGGTACATCTCAGAAGGAGGACCTGCGGATGGCTGCGGCGCAATGGTACATAGTTAAAAGCCTGACAGACATGCTTCGTCCTTTTGAGTTCTTCACGCGTGCAGTCAGCCAGGAGGACTGTAATTTGGGAAAAGCTATCCCATTGTTGTGCATGCTGGAGCACCAACTGATGGCGGTGTCTTCTGAGTTTGAAAAAGATGTAAAAAACAAAGACCCTTTTATTTTGTCTGAGAAAATATTAGAGCGCCTACGTGGTGATGAACGTCTTCAGAAGATCAAGTCAGAACAGCATTACATTTGTGCTACTATTCTGGATCCACGCTACAAAAAGGCGCTGGCAGGCGAAGCATTCTTTCCTTTTACTGATGAAGATGTTCAAAAGTACAAACATTGGCTAGCCTGGTCAGCCAAGAGGTTTGAAAAAGAACGGCAGGTTATTGAAGGAGAAGGCAGTACATCAGCATCAGCAGGCCATCCCCAGTCACGAGAATCCACTTCTGCAACTGTGGCTGGGGCACAAGTGACCTCTCAGCCGTTAAGGACACCGGCAACTGGATCATCTGCACCACACACAACAGTAACAGTGGCTGCTGTAGAGGATTGGCTAAGTTTGCTTGGGTATGGTTCTCGAAAAAAAGTCACAGGCACAGCAAAAAGTAAGCAAAGTGGAGGAACCGCTGATGACCTTGAGTCGATGGTGCAGGACTATCTGAATGACTCAACAGAGGTCTTTCTTAATGATGAGCCATTGCAGTATTGGCATGGCAAAAAACAATTGTGGCCACAGCTCTCCAACCTGGCTATAAACTACTTGTCTTGCCCACTCGCAAGTGTGTCTTCTGAACGTGTTTTCAGTGCTGCTGGTGGCATTGTAACTCCCAAACGGAGCCGCCTCTCGCCCAAAAATGTGGAGAGGCTAACAATGATCAAGATGAATCAGCACCTCATACCACCAGATTACAAAGTACGAGAAAGCACGCCGCATGAAGACGACGAGGACAGCAACGTAGATGAGGGAATTTGTTCTCTGTTCGGTGACGCTGACCTCATCCTGCCTGAATTCGCAGAGTATGATGACGAACTCTTATTCTTATTCCCTGACAGCGAGCCCTGAAAATGAGACAATGAATCAATAACTTTCTTTTTCGTCCTTATTCACTTTTATTCCTGTGTGTCTGTCTTTCTTTGTTTTGCACAGTTAATTTAATTCAAACTTTAATCACCTAACCACAAAAACAAGCCCATCAGCAGAACTGTCTTCACTTGTTTGCTTATTGATTTGAAGGTGCCGCAGTCTACATTCCTCAGGTTCACAAGTTCAGAAGAACATGCTCCTCTATCCTCCTCCTCCAGACTGCGATTTCCCTCAAAGCAGAGTGCTGGATTACGCCCAATGAAGAAAGACTCAGCACTTGTGGGGGTGTTCTACTTCTTTGCGGGTGAGTTGACGGCTTTGGGCCCATTGCTGTCAAGCTCTAATAATGGATAAAAGTGTTTTGGACCAAATATGAGGTGGAAATTTCTTGCCATTTTTGCTGACTTGCTTGCCTTTGAGGTGCTCTTTGGCAGGGTTCCGGGTGTTTGTGGGTGAGTTTTGGGGTCTGGGAGCACTGCTGCGACAGTCTCATCTTGATTGCATTTGCTTTTCAGGAAATCCGTGGTGGGAAACAGGAGTTATGATGATTGGTGACCTAGCTGCACAGCGCGTTTGGACGGAAGGCCGAAAGATATTGTAAGTATGAGATTTCGCTTTTTTGCTGTTTGGGGGTGTTGTCACGTGCTTTTTTGCGGGTGGGTTGGCGGGTCTTGGCTGGGGCATTCCTGGGAAGGTCTAATACCGGATATAAGTGTTTTGGACAAAAACCGTAAGGAAAAGTGTTTTTTTTGCTATTTCTTCTGACATCTTGCTCAATGTAGCGTTTTGGGGGGCTTCCTGCTGTTCGTGGGTGGGTTGCGGCCGGGGTCTCTGTCGAAGCACTGCTGCGACAGTCTAATCTTGATTGCATTTGCTTTCCAGGAAATCCGTGGTGGAAAACAGGAGTTATGATGATCACCTAGCTGCACAGCGCGTTTGGACCGAAGGCCGAGAGATATAGTAAGTATGAGATTTATCTTTTTCGCTGTTTGGGGGGGTTGTCGCGTGCTTTTTTGCGGGTGGGTTGGCGGGTCTTGGCTGGGGCATTCCTGGGAAGGTCTAATACCGGATAGAAGTGTTTTGGACAAAAACCTTAAGGAAAAGCGTTTTTTTTGCTATTTCTTCTGACATCTTGCTCAATGTAGCGTTTTGGGGGGCTTCCTGCTGTTCGTGGGTGGGTTGCGGCCGGGGTCTTTGTCGAAGCACTGCTGCGACAGTCTAATCTTGATTGCATTTGCTTTCCAGGAAATCCGTGGTGGAAAACAGGAGTTATGATGATGACCTAGCTGCACAGCGCGTTTGGACCGAAGGCCGAGAGATATAGTAAGTATGAGATTTATCTTTTTCGCTGTTTGGGGGGGTTGTCGCGTGCTTTTTTGCGGGTGGGTTGGCGGGTCTTGGCTGGGGCATTCCTGGGAAGGTCTAATACCGGATAGAAGTGTTTTGGACAAAAACCTTAAGGAAAAGCGTTTTTTTTGCTATTTCTTCTGACATCTTGCTCAATGTAGCGTTTTGGGGGGCTTCCTGCTGTTCGTGGGTGGGTTGCGGCCGTGGTCTCTGTCGAAGCACTGCTGCGACAGTCTAATCTTGATTGCATTTGCTTTCCAGGAAATCCGTGGTGGAAAACAGGAGTTATGATGATCACCTAGCTGCACAGCGCGTTTGGACCGAAGGCCGAGAGATATAGTAAGTATGAGATTTATCTTTTTCGCTGTTTGGGGGGGTTGTCGCGTGCTTTTTTGCGGGTGGGTTGGCGGGTCTTGGCTGGGGCATTCCTGGGAAGGTCTAATACCGGATAGAAGTGTTTTGGACAAAAACCTTAAGGAAAAGCGTTTTTTTTGCTATTTCTTCTGACATCTTGCTCAATGTAGCGTTTTGGGGGGCTTCCTGCTGTTCGTGGGTGGGTTGCGGCCGGGGTCTTTGTCGAAGCACTGCTGCGACAGTCTAATCTTGATTGCATTTGCTTTCCAGGAAATCCGTGGTGGAAAACAGGAGTTATGATGATGACCTAGCTGCACAGCGCGTTTGGACCGAAGGCCGAGAGATATAGTAAGTATGAGATTTATCTTTTTTGCTGTTTGGGGGGGTTGTCGCGTGCTTTTTTGCGGGTGGGTTGGCGGGTCTTGGCTGGGGCATTCCTGGGAAGGTCTAATACCGGATAGAAGTGTTTTGGACAAAGACCTTAAGGAAAAGCGTTTTTTTTGCTATTTCTTCTGACATCTTGCTCAATGTAGCGTTTTGGGGGGCTTCCTGCTGTTCGTGGGTGGGTTGCGGCCGGGGTCTCTGTCGAAGCACTGCTGCGACAGTCTAATCTTGATTGCATTTGCTTTTCAGGAAATCCGTGGTGGAAAACAGGAGTTATGATGATGACCTAGCTGCACAGCGCGTTTGGACCGAAGGCCGAGAGATATAGTAAGTATGAGATTTATCTTTTTCGCTGTTTGGGGGGGTTGTCGCGTGCTTTTTTGCGGGTGGGTTGGCGGGTCTTGGCTGGGGCATTCCTGGGAAGGTCTAATACCGGATAGAAGTGTTTTGACAAAAACCTTAAGGAAAAGCGTTTTGTTTGCTATTTCTTCTGACATCTTGCTCAATGTAGCGTTTTGGGGGGCTTCCTGCTGTTCGTGGGTGGGTTGCGGCCGTGGTCTCTGTCGAAGCACTGCTGCGACAGTCTAATCTTGATTGCATTTGCTTTTCAGGAAATCCGTGGTGGAAAACAGGAGTTATGATGATGACCTAGCTGCACAGCGCGTTTGGACGGAAGGCCGAGAGATATAGTAAGGATGAGATTTATCTTTTTCGCTGTTTGGGGGGGTTGTCGCGTGCTTTTTTGCGGGTGGGTTGGCGGGTCTTGGCTGGGGCATTCCTGGGAAGGTCTAATACCGGATAGAAGTGTTTTGGACAAAAACCTTAAGGAAAAGCGTTTTTTTTGCTATTTCTTCTGACATCTTGCTCAATGTAGCGTTTTGGGGGGCTTCCTGCTGTTCGTGGGTGGGTTGCGGCCGGGGTCTCTGTCGAAGCACTGCTGCGACAGTCTAATCTTGATTGCATTTGCTTTCCAGGAAATCCGTGGTGGAAAACAGGAGTTATGATGATGACCTAGCTGCACAGCGCGTTTGGACCGAAGGCCGAGAGATATAGTAAGTATGAGATTTATCTTTTTCGCTGTTTGGGGGGGTTGTCGCGTGCTTTTTTGCGGGTGGGTTGGCGGGTCTTGGCTGGGGCATTCCTGGGAAGGTCTAATACCGGATAGAAGTGTTTTGGACAAAGACCTTAAGGAAAAGCGTTTTTTTTGCTATTTCTTCTGACATCTTGCTCAATGTAGCGTTTTGGGGGGCTTCCTGCTGTTCGTGGGTGGGTTGCGGCCGGGGTCTCTGTCGAAGCACTGCTGCGACAGTCTAATCTTGATTGCATTTGCTTTTCAGGAAATCCGTGGTGGAAAACAGGAGTTATGATGATGACCTAGCTGCACAGCGCGTTTGGACCGAAGGCCGAGAGATATAGTAAGTATGAGATTTATCTTTTTCGCTGTTTGGGGGGGTTGTCGCGTGCTTTTTTGCGGGTGGGTTGGCGGGTCTTGGCTGGGGCATTCCTGGGAAGGTCTAATACCGGATTGAAGGGTTTTGGACAAAAACCTTAAGGAAAAGCATTTTTTTTGCTATTTCTTCTGACATCTTGCTCAATGTAGCGTTTTGGGGGGCTTCCTGCTGTTCGTGGGTGGGTTGCGGCCGGGGTCTCTGTCGAAGCACTGCTGCGACAGTCTAATCTTGATTGCATTTGCTTTCCAGGAAATCCGTGGTGGAAAACAGGAGTTATGATGATCACCTAGCTGCACAGCGCGTTTGGACCGAAGGCCGAGAGATATAGTAAGTATGAGATTTATCTTTTTCGCTGTTTGGGGGGGTTGTCGCGTGCTTTTTTGCGGGTGGGTTGGCGGGTCTTGGCTGGGGCATTCCTGGGAAGGTCTAATACCGGATAGAAGTGTTTTGGACAAAAACCTTAAGGAAAAGCGTTTTTTTTGCTATTTCTTCTGACATCTTGCTCAATGTAGCGTTTTGGGGGGCTTCCTGCTGTTCGTGGGTGGGTTGCGGCCGGGGTCTTTGTCGAAGCACTGCTGCGACAGTCTAATCTTGATTGCATTTGCTTTCCAGGAAATCCGTGGTGGAAAACAGGAGTTATGATGATGACCTAGCTGCACAGCGCGTTTGGACCGAAGGCCGAGAGATATAGTAAGTATGAGATTTATCTTTTTCGCTGTTTGGGGGGGTTGTCGCGTGCTTTTTTGCGGGTGGGCTGGCGGGTCTTGGCTGGGGCATTCCTGGGAAGGTCTAATACCGGATAGAAGTGTTTTGGACAAAGACCTTAAGGAAAAGCGTTTTTTTTGCTATTTCTTCTGACATCTTGCTCAATGTAGCGTTTTGGGGGGCTTCCTGCTGTTCGTGGGTGGGTTGCGGCCGGGGTCTCTGTCGAAGCACTGCTGCGACAGTCTAATCTTGATTGCATTTGCTTTTCAGGAAATCCGTGGTGGAAAACAGGAGTTATGATGATGACCTAGCTGCACAGCGCGTTTGGACCGAAGGCCGAGAGATATAGTAAGTATGAGATTTATCTTTTTCGCTGTTTGGGGGGGTTGTCGCGTGCTTTTTTGCGGGTGGGTTGGCGGGTCTTGGCTGGGGCATTCCTGGGAAGGTCTAATACCGGATAGAAGTGTTTTGGACAAAAACCTTAAGGAAAAGCGTTTTTTTTGCTATTTCTTCTGACATCTTGCTCAATGTAGCGTTTTGGGGGGCTTCCTGCTGTTCGTGGGTGGGTTGCGGCCGTGGTCTCTGTCGAAGCACTGCTGCGACAGTCTAATCTTGATTGCATTTGCTTTCCAGGAAATCCGTGGTGGAAAACAGGAGTTATGATGATCACCTAGCTGCACAGCGCGTTTGGACCGAAGGCCGAGAGATATAGTAAGTATGAGATTTATCTTTTTCGCTGTTTGGGGGGGTTGTCGCGTGCTTTTTTGCGGGTGGGTTGGCGGGTCTTGGCTGGGGCATTCCTGGGAAGGTCTAATACCGGATAGAAGTGTTTTGGACAAAAACCTTAAGGAAAAGCGTTTTTTTTGCTATTTCTTCTGACATCTTGCTCAATGTAGCGTTTTGGGGGGCTTCCTGCTGTTCGTGGGTGGGTTGCGGCCGAGTTCTTTGTCGAAGCACTGCTGCGACAGTCTAATCTTGATTGCATTTGCTTTCCAGGAAATCCGTGGTGGAAAACAGGAGTTATGATGATGACCTAGCTGCACAGCGCGTTTGGACCGAAGGCCGAGAGATATAGTAAGTATGAGATTTATCTTTTTCGCTGTTTGGGGGGGTTGTCGCGTGCTTTTTTGCGGGTGGGTTGGCGGGTCTTGGCTGGGGCATTCCTGGGAAGGTCTAATACCGGATAGAAGTGTTTTGGACAAAGACCTTAAGGAAAAGCGTTTTTTTTGCTATTTCTTCTGACATCTTGCTCAATGTAGCGTTTTGGGGGGCTTCCTGCTGTTCGTGGGTGGGTTGCGGCTGGGGTCTCTGTCGAAGCACTGCTGCGACAGTCTAATCTTGATTGCATTTGCTTTTCAGGAAATCCGTGGTGGAAAACAGGAGTTATGATGATGACCTAGCTGCACAGCGCGTTTGGACCGAAGGCCGAGAGATATAGTAAGTATGAGATTTATCTTTTTCGCTGTTTGGGGGGGTTGTTGCGTGCTTTTTTGCGGGTGGGTTGGCGGGTCTTGGCTGGGGCATTCCTGGGAAGGTCTAATACCGGATAGAAGTGTTTTGACAAAAACCTTAAGGAAAAGCGTTTTTTTTGCTATTTCTTCTGACATCTTGCTCAATGTAGCGTTTTGGGGGGCTTCCTGCTGTTCGTGGGTGGGTTGCGGCCGTGGTCTCTGTCGAAGCACTGCTGCGACAGTCTAATCTTGATTGCATTTGCTTTTCAGGAAATCCGTGGTGGAAAACAGGAGTTATGATGATGACCTAGCTGCACAGCGCGTTTGGACCGAAGGCCGAGAGATATAGTAAGTATGAGATTTATCTTTTTCGCTGTTTGGGGGGGTTGTCGCGTGCTTTTTTGCGGGTGGGTTGGCGGGTCTTGGCTGGGGCATTCCTGGGAAGGTCTAATACCGGATAGAAGTGTTTTGGACAAAAACCTTAAGGAAAAGCGTTTTTTTTGCTATTTCTTCTGACATCTTGCTCAATGTAGCGTTTTGGGGGGCTTCCTGCTGTTCGTGGGTGGGTTGCGGCCGGGGTCTCTGTCGAAGCACTGCTGCGACAGTCTAATCTTGATTGCATTTGCTTTCCAGGAAATCCGTGGTGGAAAACAGGAGTTATGATGATGACCTAGCTGCACAGCGCGTTTGGACCGAAGGCCGAGAGATATAGTAAGTATGAGATTTATCTTTTTCGCTGTTTGGGGGGGTTGTCGCGTGCTTTTTTGCGGGTGGGTTGGCGGGTCTTGGCTGGGGCATTCCTGGGAAGGTCTAATACCGGATAGAAGTGTTTTGGACAAAGACCTTAAGGAAAAGCGTTTTTTTTGCTATTTCTTCTGACATCTTGCTCAATGTAGCGTTTTGGGGGGCTTCCTGCTGTTCGTGGGTGGGTTGCGGCCGGGGTCTCTGTCGAAGCACTGCTGCGACAGTCTAATCTTGATTGCATTTGCTTTTCAGGAAATCCGTGGTGGAAAACAGGAGTTATGATGATGACCTAGCTGCACAGCGCGTTTGGACCGAAGGCCGAGAGATATAGTAAGTATGAGATTTATCTTTTTCGCTGTTTGGGGGGGTTGTCGCGTGCTTTTTTGCGGGTGGGTTGGCGGGTCTTGGCTGGGGCATTCCTGGGAAGGTCTAATACCGGATAGAAGGGTTTTGGACAAAAACCTTAAGGAAAAGCGTTTTTTTTGCTATTTCTTCTGACATCTTGCTCAATGTAGCGTTTTGGGGGGCTTCCTGCTGTTCGTGGGTGGGTTGCGGCCGTGGTCTCTGTCGAAGCACTGCTGCGACAGTCTAATCTTGATTGCATTTGCTTTTCAGGAAATCCGTGGTGGAAAACAGGAGTTATGATGATGACCTAGCTGCACAGGGCGTTTGGACCGAAGGCCGAGAGATATAGTAAGTATGAGATTTATCTTTTTCGCTGTTTGGGGGGGTTGTCGCGTGCTTTTTTGCGGGTGGGTTGGCGGGTCTTGGCTGGGGCATTCCTGGGAAGGTCTAATACCGGATAGAAGGGTTTTGGACAAAAACCTTAAGGAAAAGCGTTTTTTTTGCTATTTCTTCTGACATCTTGCTCAATGTAGCGTTTTGGGGGGCTTCCTGCTGTTCGTGGGTGGGTTGCGGCCGTGGTCTCTGTCGAAGCACTGCTGCGACAGTCTAATCTTGATTGCATTTGCTTTTCAGGAAATCCGTGGTGGAAAACAGGAGTTATGATGATGACCTAGCTGCACAGGGCGTTTGGACCGAAGGCCGAGAGATATAGTAAGTATGAGATTTATCTTTTTCGCTGTTTGGGGGGGTTGTCACGTGCTTTTTTGCGGGTGGGTTGGCGGGTCTTGGCTGGGGCATTCCTGGGAAGGTCTAATACCGGATAGAAGTGTTTTGGACAAAAACCTTAAGGAAAAGCGTTTTTTTTGCTATTTCTTCTGACATCTTGCTCAATGTAGCGTTTTGGGGGGCTTCCTGCTGTTCGTGGGTGGGTTGCGGCCGTGGTCTCTGTCGAAGCACTGCTGCGACAGTCTAATCTTGATTGCATTTGCTTTTCAGGAAATCCGTGGTGGAAAACAGGAGTTATGATGATGACCTAGCTGCACAGCGCGTTTGGACCGAAGGCCGAGAGATATAGTAAGTATGAGATTTATCTTTTTCGCTGTTTGGGGGTGTTGTCGCATGCTTTTTTGCGGGTGGGTTGGCGGGTCTTGGCTGGGGCATTCCTGGGAAGGTCTAATAACGGATAGAAGTGTTTTGGACAAAATCCATAAGGAAACACCTTTTGGCACTTTTTGTACGTTGGGGTTCGTTAGGGTTAGCCCTAGCAGCAGGATTGCATGTGTTTCGGGGTGTTCTATTGCAACGCAGTTCTGGGGTTTTAGAGCACTGTTGGAGCGATGCTGGCTATGGATACTTTTGCTTGCTTGCAACTTGCAAGTGGTTTGAATACAATCCACGGTCGGTAAGGGTGTATTTGGGCCTACTGTTACTTTCAAAGTACGTTTTGTCACCATTTTTCTGCTAGGCATCGTTTTTGGAGATCTGATTGGGGGTCTTCTACATTTTTGCGACTGGCTTTAGTAAGGGTCTTGGTGGGAGCATTGCTGGGAAGGTCAAATTGTGTTCTAAAACACAGTTTACAGTACACCTACCTTGAGGGGAAAGATCCGCTATAATATTTTGGCCATACTTATTTATCCTTAAAAAGGTGACTCAGACAGAGCACGCAATTTCAAAAATATTGTACTGTCTATTAGGGAAATCAAAGTGTGACTTTTTGCACCACACAGCGTACATACCTTTTATTTATTTATCAGTGGTATTGTAATAGCACTTCCTGTTTTCCGTTCAATAATTACAGGCCGGGTTTCAGTCAACATCCGCCAGGCAGGCAGTGGACAGGGTGTCTTCTGTCAGTGGTCACCAACATTGATGGACGAAGCGTCAGCTGGAATGGAGGAGTGCCGCTAATAAGAGGAATTGTTTGCTGCATGCAACTTACTTACCAAATTCAACAGGACAACTCCAACAACATACAGAATACAGATACAGTATCCATTGTTTTCTTCTATGAGTGTGACTGCATGTGCTTAGCTTTAGTTTGTACCAAAAGATTTCTTTATCTTTAATTATTGTTTGTCCAGGCTGTGCATTTTTTTTCTTCTCTCCACAAAACCTACCCAAAAAGAAACCCCCATTCCCATCCATTTTCCAAACCCTAACCCTCTTCCCCCGGGCTGTGTTGTTTTGCTTGATGTCTGACTAAAATGACATCAATAATTCCACACACTTGCTGGGGAGGATAAGGTCATAGCAACAGGCTGGCGAAGGAATACGAGGATATCTTCTAGACTTACTCAGCTTCAGTACTATTTCTTCTAGTAGTAGGAGCCAATGTCAAATAAATTCAACGCAAGTACTAGTTATACTTGCAAGCAAATACTTTACCATTTGTTAGGCTACATTATGGCACTGTTCTAGTGTACTGTCACCTGCTATATTCTCGATCGTACCGTAACTGTTGTAATGCTACAGTAAGGACAAACCAGGAAACGTTTTCTTTTTTTCCATAGGCATGCAACTGCCACTGTGTCACACCACTAGTACCACCGCAATGAGGAAATTTCACCCGCCCAGGATTGCCAACGTTAATCCCCATTTCACGTGGAGCCAGCCCTGGGCCTAGCCCTAATTTCTAACACAAATTACAGGTAAGATAAGCGTTTGGTGGGAGGTAGTATAATGGAGTGTTAGGACTAGACGAGAGATTGACGGTAGTACTACTAAAGTCCTACGACTGTTCAGGAAAACAAACTTACTGTTACACCCCCGTCCCCCACCCACCAGACTGAAAAGCAGTAAAAAACAGGTATGGTCAGATAAAGTTCAAAAAAGTATATTTATGTAGCCCTAAAAAAATAATCTCCCTCAAGACCCTCCCTAACCCCAACGATTGTCTTTGAAAAGTCCCAAAAAGAACCCAACTCCCAAATCCCACCCCCCAAAAGTCTCTAAAAAAAGGGCAAGGGACACTCCACTACTGGAGGGTGCTGGTGAATTTTGCGGCCAGGGCATCATACTCCTTGCGGAGGGTGGCAAGGTCGAAGCGGAGGCCCTCCACCAAGTTCTTGTACGTAAGGACCTCCTGCTCCAGGTAGGACATTCGGACTGGCGTGCCTTGCAGCTCCTGTGGGGGGCAGCTGGTCTTTCTGCTGCTTGGCGGTGGCGGTTGGCTTTCTTAGCCCGGCTCCGTACCGCTGGAGCACTGCGCATGCTGGCGGCCCGTGGGGTCACGGAGGAGGATGCAGCTGTCCCAGTCGAGGATGTTGTGGTGGTTGCACCGGTCGACTGCGTGTCCTCCTCCTCCTCCAGGGCCACCAGCCGCCGATATTCGGCGACAGTGGCATCCAGCCTCCGTTGCCGGGCCGGGCCATTCGAGCCTGCTCCCTCCGTGATGTTGATTTGGAAGGAGCAACTATATGAAGAAAGAAAGATATAGTCTGTAACCAATGCTCCTTAGCATTAATAACACAAAGTGAATGAGCCGAAAGTTGGGTCACAGTACAAGTAGCAAATTGAAAGCACAGTACATAACTATTGAGGACAGTATCTATGTAACCTCCCACTTCTGCATCCTTGCTCTAACATTAGTGGTAGTTTAATGAACAAATTCTACGACCACTATGGACTTCCATTACAGTCGACTATGACAGTACCCCAGTCTTATTCTTCTTCTTCTCTCTTGTTTAGGAAAATTGGTACGTTATCTTATGCAAGCCGGCAGAATGGCAGCACAGTGAACTTGCACCCGAGAAAAACAGTTGCACACCATGATGAGTGAGACACACTGGCGTTACTGTACCGGTCCAGTACATGCAGGTGGTGAAGCTATTACTTTTCTATTACGGGTGGCACTGAGAATACTCTGTTACAAGGGCTACTGCTTAATTAATTTACCTTTCACCCTACAGTGCAAATGAGTACTAGAAAAGGAAAATGAAGAAGCTAAATAATTTGATTATCTATCACTTCACATGGGACGTATTTGATGACATATGGGATGACTTTAGGTGCTTTGCTTAATATTGAGTGAACAGTGATACACCCACACATGAATGACGTACTACAACTAAACTAAAGTTATTAAGAGAGGTACGGAGTGTCCACCGTAATAACCGGATATATGCTGTGCTTGCAGTTGCAATACAAAGTACTGCTACTATTCATGGTAGTATTGGACACATTTACAATTTCTTTTCCTTGCCTTCCCTACACTGGAACGGACGTGCGGGTGCGGTGGTACATGCTCTTCAAGGTAACACTTAGTTCATCCAGCGACCATCTACTCTCTCTAGATACACATGTGCTATCTAAGAGTCAGAGAATACCATGCTCCAGGCATCCATTCATTCAAAGTATACGCACACATACAGTTTCTGTTTCACCCACCCAGGCTGCTGTCCTTCCACCCATCCTTGCTTCATCATTGACCCAGCCATGCACCATACCATATTCTTTCCTTCCCAGCCACCTCGGGGGCCAAGCAAACACATATCGTTCTTCTTTGCCAGCCATCATAAAATTTCGCGTCCCACTTACTTACACCCTTCTTTCGCTTTTCGTTCATCCCATCCATCACATTCATCTAAGATCTTATTGGGATTCTTCTCACCAAAAACTTCACAGCTAAGTCGGAGTACATTTCGAGGAGGTTTCTACCTGGTTGATTTGTAATACACCTGTGCAGAAAGCACACTATGCAGTCTTCAATCTCAATAAGTAAGGAATATATAGCTTACCTGTTCCCGCCACCACCGTGGGAACCCCCACAGGACCGTCCGCCGGCTCTTGCACCGCCCCCTCCCCAGAGTCCTCCGAGTCCTCGCCCAACACCGCCACCTCCGCGCTGGCCCCGCCACCAGATGTTCCACCTACAAAGTACATTTAAGAATGTTAGAATACACCACTCACTACTATATAATATTTGGTCTAGGAGTAATAAAGAAATGTTAAAAAAACAGAATACAATGTAATAATTTGTGACTGTCTACTCTAAAGTAAAAATGTCCCTTTTTCCAGGGAAGGCTGTTGTCTTGCTGCACTTTTATGCACAACTGATGAATGCTTGCTTTTTATTTTTAACACGCACCACTTTTTCTCCTAACAGACAGAAGCTTGACTTCTAAGAACACGAGTCCAGGATCAAGTTCAAACCAGGTGAGAGCTCGGCTCGACCACAAGAAATGTGTCCAATTAATCGTCAGCACTAAGCACTTTTCCGTTTTCAGTTAAATAGTTTTATGACAAAGTTGATTTTAATAAATGTGTTTACCTTTAATAAAGCTATAAAACTTAAATAGACTCTGTGGTTTTTGGTCCTCCAGACTAGAGTGGATGAGCTAAAGGTTTTGGAATTTTTGCAAGCATGAGTGCCTCTGACACTTCTTGACTGTGACTCCGTACTCTTGTCCTGCGTAGGATAATCTAAAGATCATTGGGGATCAATCATCGGTGACTTCGGGAGCTAAATGACTCTGTCACACTATCTAGTCAGTAAGGAGACAGTGCATAGAGCTATTGCTGAATAGAATGGGAGTACAATGGAATTGCCAAATGTCCAATCTTAGTTAGCTACACAGACAGACTAATAAGAATAATCTAGTAATACCACATGGAGTCATATTCGAGGCAGGATAAGAATTTATATCCAGTCTACAAGAAGATCAAAGACGATTTAGAAAAAATCGAATGAGGAACGCTAGGAAAAAATAGGTACTCTTTATTAAAATTTAAACTTACTGGGGCCAGCAAAGGAGCCCTCGCCTGCCCGATCCTGGCCTGCATCCTCCTGAACAGCACCCTCCTCCTGTGTCCTCTTGCCCTTGGGGGGAGCTGATGTACAACATGAAAGAAAGAAAGACCAGAAAACATGGATGAGATTTGTCAACCAAATCAAACATTTCAAAAGAACAATAACAAAATATTTTGGAGAAATAGCAAATAGATAGACAACTATTCCACGGGATCTATCTCATGTGGTATACTACGTTATTCGTATTGCCTGATTTGCGGACCGTTGACTTAGAAAGTTCCTATGTAACTCAATAAACAGACTACTAAAGAGGTTTGCCTAGGCCTGGCAGGCAGCAGTCCGCAGCACGCGAAGTGACAGACAAAGTCCATCCTGCTTGCAGATCAGTGAATACTCAAACTATCAATCCACCGACCACCGCCACTATTTCTTCTTATAGCCATGTGTCTAAAGGAAGGACTGGACTTCAGTCTGTTGGGGCTGATTTAGAAGTCCCTTGCGGCTCATTTTCCTCCATTGTTGCATGACTTTTGTGACGCAGCGGCAAAACAAAAGACTCGCCATGGTGTTGGTGCGGCGTATATATGCATCACGTTGTAAAGCCCTGCGCCATCAGGGGGCGTTCCGGCGCAAGGGAGGGCGTACCTGCGCAGGAACGAATCCTAAAAGTGGCTGAGTGAAATCTACAAGATGTCAATCAGTCACTTTTAGGACAATGATGCATGACTCAAACCCTGCGCGCTTGAAGCCGACGTACGGCTTGATGCAGCATTGGGGAGATAGGGTACCCCAGAGCATTGCTGGAGCTGCGCCATCGTTGGCACGCAACTCCAGCAATGCGCCGCCTTTACGGCACAGATGCGTAAGGCTTCTGTGACATTTTGGGCAAATGGGTGGTGGTGGCATGGCACACAATTACTGCCGCACCCCTGCTACTTTGCAGGGATGCGCCGGTAATTGAAAATATGACCCTTAGTGTCTAGCATTACGCAGTTCTTATCTTTACACTACACTCATACATAATTTCTCAGGCCAATGAAATTAACACAAAATACAAAACAAATAAGCATAGTAGCAAGCAAGGCTACTGAGAAGGAGAGCAGTGCACCTGAAATGCATAGAAGATTTTGAAATATAATTTACCTACAATGTAATCGGCAGCATTATTGCTCTTGGTAAAGAACAAAGATTTGCAAATGACAGAGCCGGATAAAACAGAGTAGTGATGAATAGCTACTACTACTCACCAAGCCCGGGGACCTCTACGCCGAGCGCGTCCAGCAAGTCCCGCTCCCGGTCCATGACATCTGTCCAGCGGTGGGTGGCCTGGTTATATGTGCGCCGGACCCCAGAGAGCTTAAACATGGCCCGGCACATCTTCTCCCACCGCTTCCGGCGCTCCCGGATGCCATAGCCGGTTGCGATCTTGCCGCCTCCCAGGATCGTCTTGGGGAGGCGGCGCTGGACGTGTAAGATGAGTGCGGCCACCTCCTCCGCGCTAAAGATCTCCCGTGGCACCACTTGCTCCCCCCTCAAACACCCGCACGGGAGCCGGTCACGGGGTGCGGGACCCTTCCCCTTCTCAGGGTGCTTCCCGGCTCCCTTTACCATGGTCTGGGCAGAAATAAAGTTAAATGATAAAGAAGAAATAGAATAGTGAAGAAGAAAAGAAAAGAGTTTAAAAAAGTAGTTTAAAAGTAACTAAAAGCAGCAGAAAACACAAAAATATAGAGCTAGAAAAATAGAGGGATAGATTAATAAGTAAAATAGATCAAATAAACTTCAAACAAGCAAAGGATGCCAGAGATTCAGAGAGGATACAGAAAGCATGCCCAGAACCATAGCAATGAATGAGAAACAAGATGGCCGCGCCCGTTCCCGACCGCGTGGGTAAGTTCGCGCGAGATTTTCCTCGCGAGCACGCGCGAAATTGTACTAGCGAGCAGCACAGTTTCGAGATTACACATAGCGGCCGGAAACGGAATTACGTCACGCAAACAAGATGGCCGCGCCCGTGTACGACCGCTAGGGTAACTTGGCAAACGTATAGCTACAAGCGCCTCGCGAACACGCACAAAATCACGCGAACATACACGTCGCAAAGAAAAACTTAGTGTATTCGCAAGCATTCGCGGCTTCCGAAATCGATCTTGCACGGATTCGCGCCCCAAAAAACGCGCGAAATTGCAGAAAAAACGATTTTTGCTAAACTGAAAGCAATGAGCAGGTGCAAAAGTTCAAACTTAACATTAGTAACATTCACTCTAGTGCTTCCTGAGGGGCCCCTCCAGAGTTTGCAACTATTCTATGACCCTGCTATGACCCAAACAGCAGGCTCATAGAATAGCTACAAGTAGACCATAAAGGTCCTGGGAAAAAAAATTGCACTGCAACAGAAAGCAAATTACAGATAAGGAAGGAAGCAGGTGCCAGCCAGACTGGAACTTTCAAAATAACTGACACATTAATCAACCCCAAATTAATTCATGGCAGTTGAAGTAGGGGAGGTGTGCTTGCTTTTTTCAACCCCCATAAACTACAGTGATAAACAAACCTAATGGGTGGCAGTGAGGATGTACCAGAGGGTGGCATGGGTGTCCCAGAGGGTGGCAGTGGTGAAACAGAGGGTGCTGTGAACCTGTGATGATAAACCAGACGTAGAAACAACATAGTCGCGGCCGTTGCGAGCCGAAAAGTAAGTTCGCAATTGCGAAATTGTCCCAAAATCCGCGCAAACGCTCGCCAACACAAAAAACGGGAAAATCCGCAAATCCGCGAGAGTTCGCGTATTCTCGCGGATTGCGAATCCGTAAATACGCAAATTCGCGTACGCGAGATCCGCTAGATCCGCCCATGCTTATGCTCCAGGTTCTCCTGGCATGAGGGCATCCCTTTTACTGGAAGGCACAACAGGACAGCCTAGGCTCCCAACCTGGGGTCCCCTTATGGAACTCTCCAGGCCCTGTGACTGCGGTTGGGGCACCTCGGGACACCTCCCCGTCTCACTCCCTCCTGTAGATGGGATGTGAGGCCCTACAACCCTCTCACTATCCTGGGACCTAGCTGGGCTACTCCACACCTCTCCCGCCTCGCTGGGTCGGAAGATCCCTGCACCACTCCCTTCAGGATCACGCCCCCGAACTTCGGGTACGCTGCCACCATTAGAATTTCTTGGCACACTTAATTGTAAGGCTCTCCTCTCCATTTCTTTGAGCTGCAGCTCGTGCACCAACTTCCTTTCCTCCATAGCAAACTGCTTATCTTCCCTTTCTCTCTCCCTCTCGTGCTTTAGCTTGGCAAGCTCCAATCTCAATCGCCTCTCCTCCCTCCTGTCCTCATGCACCTTTGACGACGCACTCCTCCTAGATACACTACTGCCTGTCCCGGAACATCTTCCCGGCAACACATTTCCACTCATCACAGTGTTCAGTAGGTCTAGTCCTTCTGGAGCGCCCGCCTCCCCTTGTGTGACCTGCCCCTCCTGTTCCCCATCCCCTCTCTTCTCTGGGTGGGCCCTTACCCATGCCCTCAAAGTGGTACGGAGCTCCTCCTTTGCGGCTCTCTGCCCAACCGGCACCCCCATCCCCTGACAAAATTCCCAAGGCTGTGCCCCTGTGTACTCTTCCAGGTTGGCCAGCTGGAACTCCATTTTGCCAGGTGGGGACCCAGATAAAATAAAGGGAAAGCACTAGGACGTAGGTAACAATTCTGGGTCAAACAGGTCTCTACACACAGGCTGTGGGGGCAATTACCTATGCTTGCAGGCACGATAGGTGTCCAGTCTAATTGCGGCGCACTCCGTCTCACTGGAGGGTACTGTATAGTTACAGGTCCTGAATCCCACCGCTCAGCATCAATGTAGGAACTGGGGTCGCCAGTTCCCCGGGGGTAGCCTGCCACGAGCAGGTAGGCACCCGAAAGCTTGGGTGTTAAGTGACTACACAGCAATCGCAACCACTGAGACAATAAAAGGTACGCAATGACTGACGCCACTCCAGTGTGTTTGATTAAAAATCAAATAACTTCTATATAAGATTAAGGTTCAGGAGTGGAAAATCACAGTATCAGTTACTCATCAAAACATTTCATTGGAGGGGAGAAAAGGGAGCAGTTCAATATTCAATATAGCATGTCGCAGTAAACATTTCATAGAATGATTAGTATTTCATTAGTTAACAATAACATTTCATGAGAGAATTAACATCTCATTACTTCACATTTTCCTATGGAAGAATAACCATTTAATTAAATGTAGAACAGTTAATTGACCAAGGTAAACCCTCGACCTGGCCACTCAACCCAGGATCTGCGCCCTGTGGCTGAGCCGGTGACGGAGGAGAGTCCTTCCTCCCTCCGCACCCCCTCCCAGAGTTCTGCACCCTCCCACCGGGAGAAGTACCCCTGGAAGTCAAACTGGTAGGGACCTTGGTTACAGGTACCCCACCCTCCAGGTTAGGCAACTCCTGAACCTGAAACCCCAGTCCAGGATCTAAACCCTGCGACTGGTCAGAACCCCGAACCACTGGAGCTCCGATTACTGATGCTCTGGGTTCTCCTGACACGAGGGGATCCCTTTAGTGGAAGGTACAACAGGACAGCCTAGGCTCCCAACCTGGGGTCCCCTTATGGAACTCCCCAGGCCCTGTGACTACGGTTGGGGCACCTCGGGACATCTCCCCGTCTCACTCCCTCCTGTAAATGGGATGTGAGGCCCTACAACCCTACAAGAGAGGGGCCCTTACACTCTCTCAGGGCCCTCCGATGATAGCAGGCTGTTCCCGGGCCTTCCGTGGCTTCCACGGCCCAGGAACCAATCAGTAGGCAGCGGAGGAGGGAGGGTAAGGTTAACTCTTTCACTAGATACCTGTAGGCCTTCAGGGATTGCAGCACTAAACAGGATTAAACATGTAATTAGTCAGAAGTAAACCTTTCCGTAATCCCTATGAGCCGGAATAAAGATTTCCTTCTGCAAAGATAAACATCTCCTTAGGCATTTAAACGTTTCACGACGCAGCTTTACTCCTTTCATTAGAAGAATAGACACTAGGTTACTCAGCGCTAAACATTTCCTGGAGTAGGGCTCAGGGAACTCTGCGTTAGGCAGGGTTAAAACATTTCCTCAGGGAACCTCATGCAGTCCCCAATCTTTTAGAATTCGGGCAACCTCTCATTACCAGAATACAACCGCTCATTAGGCCAGGGCGAACATTTCACTAGGCACTGGCAGATCACTGTCGTGGCAGGAGTAGAGAATACTTCCCTGAGCAGGAGTACAACATGTCGTAGCAGGTAAAACATTTAATTTCCTGGGAAAACCCTCTTCCCTAAGCAGGTTGAATTAACAGTCAAAAAGGCATTAACAGATCCCTAGCCAGGGGTTAACTCTTGATAAATTGAGGCCTTTGATCCGTGGGTCTCTGGACCTCTAACACAGCCCAATACCAGGCAACTTCTCCTTATGTAAGTATAACCCTCTCTTGATGGAAGGCAACCATTTCATTAGGGCTAGGAACACCATTCTCTCGGGCAGGGGTAAAACGTTCCACTCATCCGGAACAACCTTTTCGTGGGCATAAAACACTTTGGCCCCGCAACAGTACTCTTTTAGGACCTGCCTAGGGCAGGTAAGGCCAGCCAAACCCACTAAGCATTAACCCTCTATACCATGTAGGGGGCCAACGGGCCCAATCACCAGTTTTCCCTGAGGAGAGGGCGGTTTCGGGACCTCCTATGCACTCCTGCGGCCGCCCTCCTCCCCCTCGGGTTACCTTGGGATCTTCGGGCTTCCCTAGCCCCTTGCGGAGGTTTCTGGTGGGAGGGGCGGGCTCCGGCCCTCCCGGGGGCCTCACGAGGCCTGGGGAATCTCCTTCAGCCCCTTCGGGGCTGGCGCCGGCTGGTGGGGGGGCCCTTACACTCTCTCAGGGCCCTCCGATGATAGCAGGCTGTTCCCGGGCCTTCCGTGGCTTCCACGGCCTGGGAACAAATCAGTAGGCAGCGGAGGAGGGACAGGCCCCAGCGGCCAATGGCAGGGAAGCTCCTACAGGCGGGGGCACGGCCGATGACGCGGCGCCCCCGTCACGTGATGCTGGTATTCTTGCTTCAGGGCCTAACGCGGCCCGCTCCGATACTGCGGCGGCCCCCTCCTGACATCGTGTGGCTGCCGCGATGATTCTGGCAGTGGCGGGAAGGTCCTCCTGTCGAGCCGGGCCCTGGCGCACCGGGTAACAGTGCCTCTGCTTCGCTCTTCTTCCGGGCTGGGCACGGCCCACGGTGACAGGGCGGTGGTCCCCTCCTGGCGAAGGGGGGCCGCCGGGGGCAAATGACGACAGTGTTGGCGCCTCTGCAGGGCAGCGCCGGTGAGTCTCCGGGTTGTGGCGGTGAGTCACCCGCTCACAGGCAGCGCTTCGCGGGCAAGTACAGCACTCGGGGGCACAGCGCGCAAATGCTTTGGCGCTTGGCAATTACAGCGCTAGGAAGGCCACAGCACCCCTGACAGTGCAGCGCTTGGGGCAATTTCACAGCGCTTAGAGGCACAACAATTCTAGCAGTCCACAGCGCTTCTCATGGGCACCATAGGAGAGCGCTGATTAGGCAGGACAGTCAGATTTGCAGATCAGAGGAGACAGGAGAGGCCACCCGACAGTGGCAGATCAGCAAAGGGGGGTCCAGGTGGAGTCGGGGAGCGCAGGGGGTGACACAGCGCCAATACCTGGTTGTTCCCCAAGTAGTCCTGTGGTGATTAGAAGGTCTTCTTGGCGCTTGATGGTTTTTGCGCCCTTGTAAATATCAGTTTCTTGTTTCTTGTTTCTTGAAGGGGGGGTGAGTTGGGGGCTTGCAGGCAGGATTCCTCTGCAGGTCACTGTAGATGGTCCCTGGGTTCCCCTCCCGCCGGGCCAGATCAGTGGGTTAGTTCAGGGTACCTCACCCAACTTAAGAGGCAGCACCTAAGCCCTGTCACTCTCAGTGGCATAAGTCCCTGACTGGGCCCTACCGCCTAAATCTCCTGCATGGGTCCCCCAGGTCAGTGATGCCCCAACTGACTGGAAAGTTTCCCTCCCTTTCATTTTATAGGCCCAGGTCAGGTGACCACCCTCTAAAGTGGCAAAACTAAGCTACGCCCCTATTCTAGAAGGTGCCAGGATCTTCCCTACTCTAACTGTGGGCAGGCAAGGCAGGCTGGAATGGCAACAATGTTAGGAGTCCCTGCCAGCTCCTGGCAACTAGAATGCGCCTTAACAAGACCACACTGCAGTAACAGGGGCCTATGGCAGCCATGTTGAAGGTAGAGGGCACTTGCACCTAAATTGATTTCAACATTACTCAGGGCATTAATTAATTAATAATTAATTAATTAATAATTAACCTTCCAGGGCCTATACAACTACATTACAATGGGGGGACATCCTGGATTAGGGGAAGCAAAAAGCAAAAAAAATTCAGTGAAAAGGGCCAAGTCCAACAGTCACAGACCACAAACCCCAGGTGTATATGATGGATGGCGAAGGGCGTGGAAACGGAGAAGCGAGTTTGAGATTGATAAGACTGTTATCAAAATTACAGGAGTATACCTTCAGTATACGCCACATAAAAGGAGGTGTGAACTGCAGAGCGGACTGCCTGTCACGTCTACCCGTGAGTGATCCACCAGAAAATACGTTTGATGATACAGAGTGTGTCGTCGCATGGGTCGATGCAACAGAAATATGTAGTGGATCAATTACGGAAGAGGAATGGCTAACATGCTGAAATGATGACAAAGTAATGGAAAAAGTAATGAGTTACACTAGAACTAGTTGGCCGCCCATCAGAAACCTGCAAGGCGAGTTGAGGTGTTTCAAACAGATTGAAGATGAACTAACTATAGAAAATGGATTTCTGAAAAGATGCAAACTTTTTATACCACCAGCAAGCTTAAGATCCAAACTAGTAACTCTGGCACATAAGGGTCATCCAGGAAGCAGTGCAACAAGAAACATCTTGAAAATGCACTACTGGTGGCCTGGAATGGACAATGATGTATGTAACTTCATAGATAAATGTGAGCAATGTCTAAAAGCAGACAAGCATTGGAAGGTTGGTAAAGGAGAACTACAAATGGTAGAAATTCCAAATGGACCTTGGTCGAAAATTGCAATAGACTTTGCAGGACCATTCAACATATTGCAGGAGAATTGCAGATATATAATAGTATTAACAGACTATTACACGAAATGGGTGCATTACAAGTTTACAAAAAACGTGACCACAGACTGTGTAATACATTTCCTTTAAAAAGTTTTCGCAATAGAGGGTCAACCAAAAATCATTGTCTCTGATAATGGAACCCAACTAGTGTCGAAACAGATGACTGAATTTTTAGGTAAAATAGGCGTCAAACAAGAGAAGACGCCACTTTACAGTCCCAAAAGTAACGGCCAAGTGGAGAGAATGAACGAGTTTATAAAGGAGGGCATTCAACTGGCTATTGCATCCAAGATGAACGTCAAAGAATTCATAAGAGACAAGATAGATGCATACAATAAAACACCAAATGAAACAACTAAGCTTACTCCATTTTACTTGATGAGAGGAAGAAGCTGCAACAGTGACCTTACACCCAAATTTAAGGAATGGTAACAGGAAGAAGTGTCTACAGAATCAATAAGGGAGAGTGCAGTCAAGGTGAAAGAAAACTTGTGGGCAAACAAGTGAAGACCAAGAGGTATGCAGATGAGAACAACAAGGCCAAAGGCCAAAGAGAAGGAGATAATGAGAGGAGATTGGATACTAATAAAGAAGCCTTTCAAGGTCAACAAAGGAGAGTCTGTGTTTGGAAATCCAGAACAAGTATGTGAAACATCTAAAGGTGCTGTTTATGTAAATGGCAAAGGATGGCGCAGCAAAGATGATGTGGTCAAACTTAAAAAAGGACAAGAAAAAATCATAATGAGAGTGTGGTGTAGCGGTCTAGTTCTGCTGCTCGCGTCACGCGATGACGTCACCGGAAGTCCAGCGGCGGCCATGTTGTAGGCATTGGCGCGCGGACTCCGAGACGGATGCAAGCCAAGTCCGGCGCTCCCAGAGTGTTAATAATTAATAAATAAAATAGTAGCTGTTACCTCCATACAGCGTCTGTGTGTCATTGCCTGGACCTTGGGTGATATTTGCAACTTTACAATGGCGACGAGGTCATGAGGGTGCCATTCCATCCTGCAGAACACCCAGAACCCACACAGGGGCTGCACACAGCACCACCCAGACCGGGCACAACCACCAGCCGTACCACCACCGGGAGCGTGGCAGAGACGCCAGGAACGCAGCCACCCAGAGCGCTGCGCTGCTCCAGCACACCGGGGCCCCACCAGAGTTGTCGGGAAGGAGCCAAAGTTGCCCACAGCACAACCTACCGCGCTAGGGACGCAGGAAGCGGAGGACGCCGTTGAAGATTAAGTAAACTGGCGCACAGGGGCGAGGACCAAGGAGGGGCGGAGAATCAGTCCCAGGAGGACGAATGTACGCCGCAGCACCACACCTCCAGATAGAGCCGACAGCCCTGAACCACGTGCCATCGCCAACGGGAACATGTGCGCACAAACGTTTTCCTTGACGAACCCGCTGCCGTTCTTGCCCAAAGTAGGCGAGCCAGAGATGCCTTGGGAAGACTGGAAGCCTTACTTCCTGAACTACCTCTCTGCACTGGAGGAGGAAGGTGGGAGGTGTTCTCAAGCGCACGCCACAAGAAAATACTGCTGCACAACATAGGCCCAGCAGGGCAACGACAATATCTTCACCTAGTCAAGCAAGAAAGGCCAGCCAGAGACACAGATGTGTTTCAGCATGCCTTGGAGGATTTTGACACGCACCACCGACCAGTTGTTTGCACAGCCATAGACCGGTTCAATTTCTTCCAAAGAAAACAGTCGGTGGAAGAATATGTAGCGGCATTACAGAAATTAGCCATCACTGGCAAGTTCGGAGTGCTCCAGGAGGAACTAATCCGGGACCAGATAATCATGCATACGATCAACACATCCGTACAAGAAAAATTACGGGTGAGTGGCGATGCGCCCCTGAAAGAAGTAGTGGCATTGGTAAAGAAAGCAGAGATGTCCAAAAGGTGTGAGGAAGCAGCTAAACAAGAAAGCAACCAAGGGACAGCAGTGTGTAGAGTGATGGACAAGAGAACGACGGAAGCGAAACAACCGGCAGGACAATCAGGAGCACGCAATCAGAAAAGGTACACCCCTAAACCAAGCAAACCTCAGGAACGGAGGGGTTGGCACAAGAACATGTGCTATAGATGTGGTAGCAACGCACATGTGCCCAACGACAAGACTTGTCCGGCATTTGGAGCCAAATGCTCGTATTGTGGCATCTTTGGGCATTATGAGATGGTGTGCAGGAGGAAGACGTCCTGAAGCGAAGTCAAATATGTGGCACCAGAATCACACAAGGAGAACAAAGACGGGGAGACTGAGGAAGACGAGGAAGTCTTGATAGTAGGAGAGCAAGTCCTGGGCTTAGAGTGCACCACCGACAAGAAGCCCAAGTGCGAAATGGTCATAGGAGGGATACCAGTGACCATGGTAGCCGACTCAGGATCGCCCTACATGATCATTCATAGAAGCGTGTGGAAGAAGGATTTTGCACCTAGGATGGGCCTTCACCTGTTATCATCGGACATCCACCCAGTGACGTTCACTGGGGAACCCATTCCAATGGTGGGATACCGCCCGATGTCATTTGCATTCAAAGGCAGAACAACGGAAGGGAACTATACGTAGCCGAGAAAGGACCATCGGTGTTGGGCTGGAGAGACCAAGGAGCCTTGGGAATCAAATTAAACCCGGGAGGACACACGCAAGTCCTCATGACAATGGACGAGAAGATTCTCGGAGCGCTGAGATGGAGAGACGAATTCCCAGCTGTTTTTAGAGACACTATAGGCCGATTGGCGAAGTTCACACATAAAATCTGCTTGAAAGAAGGGGCACAACAGACGTGCCATAAAGTACGCAACATTCCGTTGAGGTGCAGGGCAGCCGTGCAGGAGGAGCTGCAGAGGTTGGAGGAGAATGGAGTAATTGAAGCGATTGACAGCGCAGAATGGCTAGCGCCATTGGTGGTCGCGCAGAAGCCAAACGGGAAAGTGAGGTTGCGCGTGGACCTTCGAGAACTAAATAAAAACATTGTTGTGGACAAGTTCCCACTCCCCAAGATCAACGAAATGCTGGCTAGAACTAAAGGTGCACGATGGTTTACCACAATAGACCTGACATCGGCCTATCATCAAGTGGTGTTACACAAGTCATGCAACTACCTCACGTCTTTTATCACACCATTCGGCTGTTATACATTTTTGAGGATGCCATTTGGATTGGCCTCAGCGGCCGCTGTATTTCAAAAACTGATGTACCGTCTCTTCCACAAGATAGAAGGCATCCAGTTCTTCCAAGATGACATTTTGGTAACGGGGACGACACGAGAAGTACACGACAGGAAAATGAGGATAGTGCTAGACACTCTAAGGCGGAACGGACTAACCGCCCAATGGGAAAAGTGCAAATTCGGAGTACATTCAGTTTCCTATTTGAGGCATGAAATCAGTGATCGAGGAATCGAACCGAAGGCTTCAAAAGTTTCAGCGATCAGAGATGCTCCCACGCCAGAGAACAAAGAGGACATTAGAACCTTCCTAGGGATGGCAGAGTTCTATAGTAAGTTCGTCCCCCACTTTGCCTCAAAAACTCATTACATGCGACAGATATTGAAGGATAAAATTACATTCAAGTGGTCGGAAGCGGAACAAAAGGAATTCGAAGAGATGAAACGCAACATCTGAGAAGCCATGCCGATACAGGGGTTTGATCAAGACGCCCTGACCGTATTGACCACGGACGCTAGCGATCGAGGGTTAGGCGCCGTGCTGATGCAAATGACAGCCGAGGGAGAAAGTACCATGATAAGTTTTGCGTCCAGAGCGTTGGCCCCCAATGAACAAAAGTTCAGCGTCATCGAGAAGGAAATGCTGGCGGCGGTATGGGCGATTGAGAGGTTCCGACAGTTTCTGTGGGGTGGAAAGTTTTTGCTACGCACTGACCACAAGCCCTTGGTGAAGGTGCTGACATTGAGTGGGCACGAACATGCAACACCAAGAATAGTGAGAATGACGTTGAGACTGCTTGACTACGTGTACGAGGTAGAGTACTTACCCGGCCACAAGAACAAGGTAGCGGGTTTTCTAAGTAGGGCGGCGCCCAAAGAAAGGGCTGAGGACCAAACCATCAGCGAATGGGAGGAGTATGCCATAGCCATGACAGGAGATCCGGAGAAGGCCATAAGTGCCCAAGAATGGGAAGTTGAGTATGCCAAGGACATGACACTCAATGCCGTGAAGTCATACGTGACCACAGGATGGCGGGACAAGAGGCTCATGGACAAGGATGTAAGACAATACTGGGAAGTCCGAGAGAAACTCTCTATCGGAGACAACCCATGTTTCCTGTTAAGGGGCTCCAAAGTGGTCCCCCCCCCCAATCCCTGACAGAGCACCTGTTGACCATATGGCACGAAGGTCACCTTGGCATTGTAAAAATCAAATGGAGAATGAAGGAAGACTATTGGTGGCCAGGGATGGATCTACAGATTGAGAAACACGTCCGCGCATGTGAACAATGCAGCAATGCGGATAAGACCCAAAGAGTATTACAGCCTCCCTTAGGGAAGTATGACTGTCCAGAGAACCCATGGGAGGAAATATCCATAGACATTCTAGGGCCCATACTGGACGGACAGGGCACGCCTAAGTACATCACCTGTTACCATCGGACATCCACCCAGTGACGTTCACGGGGGAACCCATTCCAATGGTGGGATACCGCCCGATGTCATTTGCATTCAAAGGCAGAACAACGGAAGGGAAGCTATACGTAGCCGAGAAAGGACCATCCGTGTTGGGCTGGAGAGACCAAGGAGCCTTCGGAATCAAATTAAACCCGGGAGGACACACGCAAGTCCTCATGACAATGGACGAGAAGGTACTCGAAGTGGCCGGAAGTGGACGTGACAGATAACACTGAAACAGAGACCATACTGACCTTCCTAACAGACACCTTCATAAGGGAAGGAATGAATCCCCAAAGGGATACGGAGTGAGAATGGATCACAGTTCGACTCTGCCAAATGGGACGCATTCATGGAGAGGAACGGCATAGATTAAGACACACACAAGTATATCACCCAGCGGGAAACGGCCTCGCCGAGATATTCAATAGGGTAATCATGGGGTCGGTCCAAGCAGCGATCAGTCAGGGCAAGGACTAGGAGAAGGAGCTCAAGAGACTGATGTGGGCATACCGCATAACACCCACCACCACGGGTTATAGCCCGTTCAGGATCCTTAGTGGGCGTGAGCCGTTCATGAAAGACTACGTTGCCTGGAAACACCTCACTATACAGAGCCACTGGTCACCTGCCGTAGTTCGGAAGAATTTGGAGAAAGCCCAGTGAGTATATACGGAAAAATACAACAGGAGACACAACGCCAAGGAAACCACTTTGGAGAGAGGGGAGTGGGTGAGAGTAAGACAGCCCACGATGAAGAAGAAGGGAGACAGCAAATTCACCCCCCTCTACAAGTCGTGGAACCATACAGCAGATCAGCTCTTCTCAGCGATGGGAAGATATGGTCTCAAGATCGGATGGCGGAGTGCAATGGCATTGAAAATTGGGACACCAGGAAGGAAAATGGGAAGATCACTCCGGAGAAGGAGGAGTCACCTAGGAGAGCAAGAAGAGAGATTTCGAGAGAAGTCAAGGCGCCACAGAGGAGCAAGGCGAACAAGCTTCCCCCGATCCGAAGAGAGCGGTGCAAGAAGAGGAGATCGAGGTAGTAGACATGGATGTGGTTGAAACACAGGACACTGAACGGAGTGAAAAATCTCCCCGCATGGGGAATTGCAGTACACAGACACGAAGGGGCAGGAAGATCAATCTCCCCAGAAGGTTCGAAGAATATGACATGGGATGCAAATAAGACTCTTACGGTTACATATTGTTATGTTGTGCAAAGGGGGGAGATGTGGTGTAGCGCTCTAGTTCTGCCGCTCACGTCACGCGATGACGTCACCGGAAGTCCGGCGGCGGCCATTTTCTAGGCATTGGCGCGCGGACTCCGAGACGGATGCAAGCCAAGTCCGGCGCTCCCGGAGTGTTAATAATGAATAAATAAAATAGTAGCTGTTACCTCCATACAGCGTCTGCTGTGTCATTGCCTGGACCTTGGGTGATATTTGCAACTTTACAGAGCGGAAAAGATGGTAATGAAAATGGTTTGGATTATAGCATTCTTGAATGGGAAGATGTGCTAGGAGATCAAAGCAATCAAGGAGGATATGACGGTTTCAATACATCCACCAGGGAGGATGAGAGTGTTGCGAGAGAGAGAGTGAGAAATGTCAGAACTGAAACAAGGTCACTTGATGGTAACCATCAAGAATCTGATTACATGGATCTGTGCACGAGAAGCGAAAATGTTATTGACAATAGACAATGTGCAGTACGCACTCAGACTAGATCTGGTAGAGAAATATGCTTGCCTAAATGATTTGAGAATTTTGTACTAGAATGATGTTCATTTATTGATTTGAGAAAGGGAGATGTTGAATCTGTAGTTCTTTTATTTACACTTTTGGGTATGGAGTGTGTTTTCTATGTCTACAGTTGCGCGTGCTGTGTGTTCTTACTCAGAACGCTGTAGAATGTATTTATATGATGTCACACTCACTGTTGGAGATTGCCGTTCTTATCTGCTGTGCGTTGACGCTTCTCCCCTGGCTTCCTGTGAGCCTTTATTATTTTAAAAATAAAGCCTTTTCTAATCTTCCTCCTGCGTCGGCCTGTCCTTTCAACACCCGTTAATGTATTATAGCATTCATGCAGCCCTCTGTCATTCCACAGCAATATCTGCCAACTGCCTTGGGTCCGTTTGATGCCTTACTCTAGTCCAGGTTTTCTTTCTTTGACTTCTGGGACTTGTAGTCCTGTTTTATAATGGTATAAACAAGACTGCAAGTACCGCAATTCAAAAGAAAGAAACCTGGACTGGCGCGGCACATCACGCATGGACCTGGGAATCTTGGCAAGGCTACGTTTTGGCCCCTGGGAAAATATTTGCAAGTCTCATGATACATGAGTAGCAATAAAATAGCACGGACCACGCATGCTCGTCTCCAAATCTTTGAACAGGGTCCACACAAAATATCACAGAAACGTGATTTTAAAAGTGAAACTTGTTTTTTAAAAATAGCATTATTTCACCGGAATAAATGAACACGGGTTGGTCACTGCATTTTAAGTGACTTCAGGCGTGAATAATGGTCGTGTCAAGGTTCTTTGCCGAGGAAGCGAGCGCACAGCTCTCTTTACAAATGGCCGCTCTATTAGCAGACCCTTAGACGTCCATCATTTATGTCTATGACCCTGCCAACGCCCGTGTCCACTGCCTCGAGGCGCAAACGCAAACAACGCAACCCGGAAGGCGCGGCTTTATGGCCTTGTCCAATGACTTGGCAGGATTACATTAATGGGCGGGTCCTGATGGATCGGCAGGATAAACCGCCTCACCATTGGACGGCAGCACGCGTCGTCACAGAGCGATGCTCCAAGGGGGAGGAGGCAGGAAATGTCAGCTGGAAGCTGAGCGGGTGGAGAGCGGTGCAGCCCGAACCCCGGGAGGAGGGGCCCCGAGAGGTGAGGAGCCGGGACTGTGAGGTGCGCAGGCAGGAGCCAATGAGGGGCCAGGAGTCGGGGGTGGGCTTATGGGGAGAGAGGGACACAGCAGTAAATGGGGGCAGACGAGCCTGACAGCCAATAGCAGAGAAGTAACTAAGAGAGTGACAGCCGCCAATGGCTGGGAAGTAGTAATTGGACCAATGAGGCTTGAGAGAAAAATCGGTCAAAAAACGGTCAATCAGGACAGTGGACCAATGAGGCTTGAGAGAAAAACGGTCACTCAGGACAATGGACCAATGAGGCTTGAGAAACAAAGCAATCAATCACGACAGTGGATCAATGACCCTAATGAGACACACAACCAATCCGGAGACAGAAAATTATTGTAACAAGAGGTCCCCAACAGTTCCTTTAAGTCAGAGGGGATCCATTGAGAGAAGATCTCAGCAGCCAGAGGGAGGATATTGTTCAACAGTCCTGCCAAGTGTCACGCATCACGCGTGACGCTAATGCATTTCGGTGGTGTGTCCCGCAACACCGCACTGAAATGCGTTGTCACGCATTTACCCACTCTCTGCTGACACACTGAAAGTTGGCTAAATTAACACCAGGGTGCTGATCAGATGACAGAGTGAGTTATCACGTTAGGAGACTCACCCTGCTGCCCAATTAAATTACCTGGAGAGGCAGGCGTCCGAGGCGCATGTCAGTCACCCCGGCCGTGCGGCTTAGTCCTGGGCTCACCACCGTGGCTAGCAGCCAGAGAGAGAGCAAGTTGAACTCCCGTCTCAACACACTCAGTAACTTACTAAGTAAGAAATGTAAGTACTTCTAATGCTCGTCACTTGACAGATTCTGTGTCTGAGAGGCAGGCTGCTCACAGTCACGTCGCTCATTGCTGCCAGTCTAAGACTAACTGTGTCATGTGTGTTGTACTGTCGTCGGCGGGCAAACCTATTGTGTTCGCACGGTGGTGTCTCTTGTTGTCTGTCACACAGAGCTGCACACACTGTCCCACCAGATCAAAATGTGTTAGTCACTGAGTGACTCACACATTTGATCTGGTGTCACTTACAGTGCGCCGGTGCCCATGGTCATTGGTGGTGTTTTCTTTTGTCAGAAGGGCTCTCTCTCATCGGTCAGGAGGGAGCAATAGGGTTAGCACCCTTCCATTTCTGATTCTCTGTAGCAGTTTCAGAACGTCTTGGAGATTCTTGTTGCTCAAATGGCTGTCATTTATGATGTTAAGAAGTTTCCCTTGTCTTCATTGAATGATTTTTGCTTGCAAGAAAGTGTCACTCATTGTCGCTGAAATGTCACTCATAATTTAAGTAAAATTATGGAAATGTCACACATAGCAATCAGAAACCTTGGCAGCTATGGTTCAACCATGGGAGAGACGGAGGAGTCACTGGTGGAAAGTGACTGTAGCTGGCAAGCAGGATAGTAGGGCAAGAAGGTTGGAGGGATATTCAGCCATAGGTGAGAAAGAGCTCAGTATAAGAAGAAGAGGAACTTAAGAGGCAGTGGGAGGAAGCCAGCCTCAAGAGGGCGCAGCAGCTAAACGGGGGACAAAGAGGACAAGTCCACGCAGAGATCCGCAACTTATAACACTTGGATTTTAGGGAGTGAAAAATTCAGTTTCAGGCCACCTATTTCTCTTTTTTTTAACCAACAAGGAGGACAAAAAGTTACCCATGCATTGTGGTGCAAAAAGTCACCCATGCTTAAAAAAATGGAAGGAAAGGCAAGGAAAAGGAGAAAAGGGGATTCCTAGGTGTGAAGGACCCAAACTTATGAGAGGGAAAGACACTGTGTTTCCTCTGTTGCCCTCACACACCCCGAAGAGTGTCATGCTTCATCATCGGGCGTTTGCTCCTCGTAGGGCCGGCGCTGCAATTCCTTACGGGTCCCCCGAAGGGTCACTTTATCAGAGATCTATTAGAGGAATGCCGGATGTTGCATGCGGGTGTGCGGGTTATGGGTCAAGAGCAGGGTAATGAAAATACGTGCCAGTGTGATAGATTAAAATTAAAGCAAGGGTAAACATGCAGCGATAGGTTTAAAAGTATACCCTTGGCAGTCAATACTGCTGAAAAATATTGACCCACGAGGCATATTTTGCCTAGGTGTCAATTATCAAGGTCAACATGTTTCGCGCTTTCCGTTGCCCATAGGTCGTTAGCGCTTCGTCAGGACCGTCAAGTAAAAAATATATAAAGTGCACGTGATATAGTGAGTGTAAAAATTACCCTCTTGTCTCAATCAGGGCGGCGTAGGACCTGTATACCCTTATCATGGTCACAGCTAAATAGGTGGAAGCCACTCCTGAATGAAACCTAGGAAATTGAAAAAGGAAAAAGCAAAGTAATAAGACAGCATCGATGCCAACTTGATGCCGCAAAAATGTACCACAGTGTGTACATCAATTACACATAACCAATTATGTAGAAAGGAACACAAGACAGGTTATTCGTAACTGGTCAAAAAGGGGGGGGAGTTGTTTTATGAGGTTCTGGCCCCTCCCCTACATAATTATTGTATTGGAAAAGTGATCCTCAAACCTAGAGAGGTACATAATATATGCCCCATGTAACAAAGCACTTTATATATTTTTTACTTGACGGTCCTGACGAAGCGCTAACGACCTATGGGCAACGGAAAGCGCGAAACATGTTGACCTTGATAATTGACACCTAGGCAAAATATGCCTCGTGGGTCAATATTTTTCAGCAGTATTGACTGCCAAGGGTATACTTCTAAACCTATCGCTGCATGTTTACTCTTGCTTTAATTTTAATCTATCACACTGGCACGTATTTTCATTACCCTGCTCTTGACCCATAACCCGCACACCCGCATGCAACATCCGGCATTCCTCTAAAAGATCTCCGATAAAGTGACCCTTTGGGGCACCCGTAGGGAATTGCAGCGCCGGCCCTACGAGGAGCAAACGCCAGATGATGAAGCATGACACTCTTCGGGGTGTGTGAGGGCAACAGAGGAAACACAGTGTCTTTCCCTCTCATACGTTTGGGTCCTTCACACCTAGGAATCCCCTTTTCTCCTTTTCCTTGCCTTTCCTTCCATTTTTTTAAGTATGGGTGACTTTTTGCACCACAATGCATGGGTGACTTTTTGCACCCTGGCACAGGAACTTTGTCCTCCTTGTTGGTTAAACATTGAAATTAGGAGCACGGACACTGGACCTTCATTAGCTCCTTGGTCCCCCCCCTCTTTTTTTGATAAATATATTTAGCACGGCTGTTTAGCCGAGGGACCGTTAATTTTATCCTTTCTTTTCTTTCTTTTCTTTTCATGAGGCACAGGACACAGGATTACTTTATCAGTGGGATTTGGCTCCGCAGTACACCTGGACCTCATTGCCATTGCAGCAGTGGTTAATTGCCCCACTTTCGTAACTGTAGATGTGTGTAAGGCACGCGATAAATAACCCCTAAAGATAATAATATAACATTTATTATTTTTTAATTTTATGAAATTGCTTGAGTCCATTAGAGTGTTCACTATCAGGTAGCAGTGTCTCAGGACTATATTACTTATGGGACGAGGTGTGGTCCAGCTATGACATTAAGATAACTCCATTATGGTAAATCATATGGCGATGGAGGGCATTGTACGTAAAAAAAAATTCTGTAAATTGCCTGCACGTGACTGGGCATTTTTAGCGACAATTGCCGTTCCTTGATTATGTAGTGAGCCGTTGCGCTTGAGCGGAGGAGTAGTGTACCCGAGTGAAGCTCATGCGCGTTCACCTCCGGCGCTCACACATGCGCATTCAGTTGATTCTCACTAGGATCCCCTCCCGGAAAAAGATACCGCCTCACACCTGACCCGGTCCATGTATTTAAAGTAGCGGTTTTGCCGATTTTAGTTTCCTTTCAGCAGAAGCATGGTCTTGGGTAGGTTGCAAGGAGGCAGCACCCGCACTTATTTGTAAGTAATTTACAGATGTAATATTCTGCACTGTGAGCACTCGGCCCGGCACTTCTGACGATTGGCTAATGTGCCTCGATGCTCCTGTCTCTGTGTTTATTGTTTTCACAGCCCGGTTACTTGCGGGCGTCCATAATTCTGACCACGTACGACTACTACACACAGTGCTTGGTGAGCAATTTCTTTGAGCACTTTTAATTTTACAGTTTGGACGCTTGTATTAAGTAAATAAACCAGGACGAAATGCTTTGTTACATGGGGCATATATTATGTACCTCTCTAAGTTTGAGGATCACTTTTCCAATACAATAATTATGTAGGGGAGGGGCCAGAACCTCATAAAACAACCCCCCCCTTTTTGACCAGTTACGAATAACCTGTCTTGTGTGCCTTTCTACATAATTGGTTATGTGTAATTGATGTACACACTGTGGTACATTTTTGCGGCATCAAGTTGGCATCGATGCTGTCTTATTACTTTGCTTTTTCCTTTTTCAATTTCCTAGGTTTCATTCAGGAGTGGCTTCCACCTATTTAGCTGTGACCATGATAAGGGTATACAGGTCCTACGCTGCCCTGATTGAGACAAGAGGGTAATTTTTACACTCACTATATCACGTGCACTTTATATATTTTTTACTTGACGGTCCTGATGAAGCGCTAACGACCTATGGGCAACGGAAAGCGCGAAACATGTTGACCTTGATAATTGACACCTAGGCAAAATATGCCTCGTGGGTCAATATTTTTCAGCAGTATTGACTGCCAAGGGTATACTTTTAAACCTATCGCTGCATGTTTACCCTTGCTTTAATTTTAATCTATCACACTGGCACGTATTTTCATTACCCTGCTCTTGACCCATAACCCGCACACCCGCATGCAACATCCGGCATTCCTCTAAAAGATCTCCGATAAAGTGACCCTTCGGGGGACCCGTAGGGAATTGCAGCGCCGGCCCTACGAGGAGCAAACGCCAGATGATGAAGCATGACACTCTTCGGGGTGTGTGAGGGCAACAGAGGAAACACAGTGTCTTTCCCTCTCATACGTTTGGGTCCTTCACACCTAGGAATCCCCTTTTCTCCTTTTCCTTGCCTTTCCTTTCATTTTTTTAAGTATGGGTGACTTTTTGCACCACAATGCATGGGTGACTTTTTGCACCCTGGCACAGGAACTTTGTCCTCCTTGTTGGTTAAACATTGAAATTAGGAGCACGGACACTGGACCTTCATTAGCTCCTTGGTCCCCCCCCCCTCTTTTCTTTTGATAAATACACCTATTTCTCTTGCCAAACACTTAAAATGTCAACAGTTTTTTTTAAACAGAGGAGCCATTTGGAAACGGGGGGTATACCAGCCAATTACAGAAAAATATAATAAAGTAAATTAATAAAAGCAAAATAATACAGGAGGGCCAATGAGAACAAAGAGAGACAACAACTAATATGGAGACAGTGAGGGCAGAGACATAAGAGAGACAGGAAAGGCTGAGCTATTGGGGAACCATGGATGCAACAATCAGAAATGAGAATTGAGCGATGGACGAAACAACTAATGGGGAGGCTGAAATGAGTTGTAGGTGATGAAAGGGTCTCATCACGGAAGTTAATAAAGTACAACATTTCTTGGCATGTATACTACAGCAGCAGTCTATTTCTAGTGGTGGGTGTATACAGCACCCAACAAGATGAATATATATCTTTTAGCACATACATCCATTCGAGTAATGCTCCACACAGATGCTTAACAAGAACCAGCCAGCCACTACCCAACATAATCCCTCAATAAACATTACATTTATCCCCAAACCTTGCTAACAATATCCTGTATGACTGTCCATGAAACAATATGGAACACAACCAAATAAAATATCAATAGATCACTTTGATTTTTGTCAACAATACCGGAAACACAGAGTTCACCTAGATTCCGAAAGACTATTTGCAACCATAGAAATGATGTTAATTGACAATTCCGCTAGTAATCTGCAATTTCCACTGTCATCATGTATGCCGTTCTCTCAAAGAACCTTCCCCGGTTCTGTCACGAATCTGTAACTTTTCCAAGGTCCTTCCGCTGATTCACTGTGCCCTTTTCATTTATATAAGACTGTTGTTCATATATCTAGTTTGTTCCACCATCTCCAGATGACATTAGCATTGAGCGAGCAGGATAAATTAGGGAAGGGCATTGTCTATAGTTAAGGTTATATTTGTGTCCATGAGTTAATGCTCTTCAAACTTGAATTTATGGTTCATTAATGCAAAACCTTTATTATTAGGGTGAGCCCTCTAAATAAATGTTGTAAGGTCAGACTGCAATGCTGACAGTGGTTCCAGTATAAAATGTGTACACAGGTTTTCAAAGTTTTGTAATATGAAGCTATGTATAATGCTCCCAGAATGCTCTCTAATTAGATGCAAATATTTGCAGAAGCCTGAAAGCAATATTGATGATTCTTTGCTTTCAAATTAAATGTTCACAAAAAAATACAATTAGGAAAAAAACATTTTGCTAAACTACAGTAAAATTTTAGGTAGCATTTCTTTGAAGCATCATTTAGTAAAATGTGTTCATGTATGCTAGTATTTTTCAAAAATATTATTAATCGAAAATCGTTTTAACCAATTTCAATAAGATTATGGGAAACAAAAATAAACAGGCATTGGCACACCAATACATCTGATATTAGTGGGTAGCCTTTTGTTTTTGTCGATGCATGACTTGTTCGCATGGTTTTTGTAAAACTTTATTGGTGTGGGAGCTCCTGGGCCCTCGCCATTATAACAAACATTGGCAAAAGAAAAATAGATTTTGGTCTTAAAAAGTACACATTACCACAATAATTCCTAAAGCTAAACAAAACTACTATATTCCCCCTCTGATTGAGCAGAGTGCTGTCCCTTACAGCGAAGCCAGCCGACAGGCAGAAAGAGAGAGAGAGACAGAATTTTAAGAAACACAAAAGGTCATGGTTAACGTCAGACCTAATTATGGGCCCTGACATTAAAGAAAGCCTCAAAGGTGCACCCATGGTATATGTCCTTGCATTAAGTGCAGATATACGGCTTTCATGAATTCACAAGAATTTACAGAAGTAGGCCAAGAAATAGTACTCCTAGAAAATATTTTTGAACTGCATTTTAGCATGAGCAAATATGCATGTGTAGATTTGCTCAGGCGAAAATCTGAGTGTTTGCAAGTTCACTTTCCCTCCAACATTTTTTTCCCAACCCTGGAAGAAGTTTTGCGTGTGTCATTGTCCGGAGTAACATTTCAACCTTTCTCAGTTTGGGAAATGATTAGAGAAGAGTTGGCGAAAGCCCTTAAAACATGCAGGTTAGCAGGTTTGCATAGACTCAAAATGGCATTCCAATCCTGGAACTATTCCTTACCGCTACCTAAGCCCCAGTAGGTAGATCTGCGGAAATGTGGCAACATAAGGGAATTGCTAGTGTTCAAACCCTACTGTGGAATGAGCCCTGGCATAACCAGAGAGGTTATATCAGAGCTCTTATATAATGAGATTGCTGCGATAATTTGTTGCCGAATTGCATTGCACAAAAGGGACACGTGGATTTTGTAACAGCACAAGTAGATGAGTTGCAGCCATAGCGATAAGTCAGTGTCGAACCACACAGTTGATGACATGCATCAATTTTTTCCACACAACTGCAGCGAAGCGTTGGTTCAGAGTGCGAGGCGCTGGTTTCGAATGTGATGCACAACCGCTTCTCCCGCAGTAGGCGATGTGTCAATTCCGAAGGCGATGCGCTGGTTTCCGGAGGCTATGCGCTGGGCCAGCTCCATGCAACAACGCGGATGCGCTGGTTCTGACTCGCACAAAGGTGAAGATGCGCTGGCTCCGATGAGAATGTGTGGGTTCTGGTTGAAGCAGCACTTTATACCCACTTCCAAGGGCACCGGACTGGGTTCCCATCACTTGACAGGGCAAGACTTACAGCAAGCAAAGTCCAGGTTCTGTAACAGGATGTCCCTGAGACTTTGAACAGAGGGCAACCAAGCAAGCCCTTAAAGTCACTCAGGGGTTCAAGTGATGCAGGTCCAGTCCTTCTTACCCAGGCTGGAGAACAGCAGGACAGCAAGGGAGCTAAGTAAGGCAAACGTCCAGCAAAATATAGCAGTCCAGCAGCGTGGTAGTACATCCAGCAGCACAGCAGTTCTGCTTCCTGGCAGAGAGGTCACAGGTCCAGAAGTGTATTGTCATGATGATGTCAAATGTCCAGTATTTATACCCAGTTGTGGCTTTGAAGTAGGGCACATTTCAAAGAAAGGTCTTTCAGGTGCACAGAGGTCGTTCCTTCCTGCCCTGTCCAGACTGTTTTGATATATTATGTTAATAGTTTTGTACAGCGCACGAAAACCAAAAGGTGTCTTAGCGCTAGTGTCAAGTCTCACATGAGGCAGAACAAGTATGATTTGACCGCGGAGCAGAAAAGCCTAGATTTTAGTAGTTTCTTGAAGATTAGGTTGCCTTTGGAGATGATCAGGCATGGAGTTCCATCATTTAGATGAAGCATTGGAGAAACGTCTTCCATCCCAATGGGCTTTTTTGATTCTAGGAGTTCTCATTAGTCTGGCAGCACTAGACCGCAGGGTGCATGAAGGTAGGTACCACTTAATCGTTTCTTGAAAGAGACACAGAGTATGCAGCACTTTGTGTAGGGGCAGGACACAGCCTTTTCAGGTGTAAGTGTCACCTCCTCCCTTCCATCCTGCCTAGAATGGCCTATCAGGATATGGATGGCCCATCAAGTCACACCTAAGCGCTCCCTTTGTGTGTTGCTGTCTAGAAGGAATGTACAAAGCCCAGCTGTCACCCACCTAGACTTGTATTCAGAGACAAGCAGCAAGCACATAATGACTAAAGTAAGAAATTGCCAACTTTCTAAATGTGGCATTTTCAGACTTGCAACTTAAAATCCAACTTCACCATGAATTGTGATTCTAAATTATGAGCCAAGAGACGCCAAACGTGAAAAGTAGATCTCTTCACAATTGGGAATTACACTTAAAAGATGTAATAAGATAATCCCAATGTTATCCTATGGGAGAGATAGTTTTTGCAATAGTGAAAAATGAATTTGGGAGTTTTTCACTACCAGGACATGTAAAGTACATGTCCTGCCTTTTAAATGCATTGCACCCTGCCCTCTGGGATGCCCAGGGACTAACTTAGGGGTGACTTATGTGTATAAAATGGGAAGGTTTAGGCCTGGCAAGAGGCTTATCTTAACAGATTGAAGTGTCAGTGTAACTGCACATACAGGCTGTGCTATGGCAGGCCTGAGCCATGGTTAGAAGTCTATTTAAGTGTGTATACAAATGACTGCTGCAGGCATTTAATTTAAAGTCCAGGGGCATATGTAATTCACTTTACTCTGGACTCATAAGTAAATTAAATATGCCAACTGAGTATAAGCCAATGTTATCACGTTTAGAGGAGAGAGTATATGCCTTCAGCTCTGGTTAGCAATGGTAAAGTGTGCAGAGTCCTAAGGCCAGCCAACATTATTTCAGAAAAAGTGGGGGAGGGAGGCAAAATGTTGGGTGGTGACCCTGCAGAGAGGGCAATTTTCCAACAGGTACCAAACAAGAATTATAGTTTAGAATTGGAACGTAAATATATATTGGCTGTTCTCATGGAGAGGAATGGAAAGAACGCTTCACTTAAGTCAATGCCTGTATACCATTCTGCATCTGTCTGGATCAGGAACAAAATGACTGCAGGATTCAATTCCATTGGCAAGATGGAATCACTATTTTGTTATTTTTTGTAAATTCTGCACAATTCTCCATTTACCACCCATTTAATTCCCACCAAGAGAGAGTTGCAAGGGCTATTGAGCATTTCCTAAAGGATTCCCTGTGCAATCATTTTTTTCAATTGTTGGCTTCTTTCTTTCCGCTGCTTCTATTGAAAATTTGTATTTTTTAGTTCTGGGGGACATTGCGTTTGGATTCACATTTATCTTGAAAGGCTTTACACTTTATAAAAATCCTATCTTTTTCAGTGAAATTCCATACCTCTTATTTGACAATATGTATTAAGTCATGAGGTAAATCATATTTAGTAAGACTGGAAACAACCAACCACTTGAATCATGCAATTTCATTTTGAACACTGAGTCTTCATCTTGGGTTTCAATTGTGCCACGATCCAGTGTGCAGTACATTACAGGGTTCATCTTGCAAAGCAAGTCTCAGCCTAAAAGTCTAACATGACTTGAATCACACAATATGAACTGAGTATATTCCGATGGTGCTATTTTAATTGGAACATCTGCTGTAACCTGATTAGCAATTTATTACGTCTTCTTTTCCCGAGAGGTACGTTTGGGACTTTCACAGAATGAACTGTAGAACAGGTAAACCCGTACTAATCAAGAAAGACACGGGGTGGCCAATCACCCCGCCCTCAATTTATGGGCCACTTTGGTCAACATTCGGGACTGCTCCGTGTAAGAAATTCTTCTCCCCATATACGTACTATAACTGGGAATTATTTTCCAGAGAAAACTGACTGGAATTGTTAGACCTGGCATCGCCTAACTTTTTGCCTTCAATCCTGTTTTGCTGACCTCGTTTTTGCTGGCTTTTGAACTCTGCACACTTTGTCACTGCTAACCAGTGCTATAGTACTTGCGCTCTCTCATTAAAACATGGTAGAATTGGCTTATCATCAATTGGCATGCTTAATTTATTAGTAAGTCCCTAGTAAAGTCGGACTACCTGTGACCAGGGCCTGTAAACTGAACGCATAGTGGGACTGCAGCACTGAGCGTGCCACCCGCTAAAGTAGCACTTCAAACATATCTCCTTCCTGCCACTGCAGAGCCTGTGTGTGCAGTAAAAAAACTGCCATTTTGAGCAAATAAACCTTTTGCCAGGCCCAAACCTTCCTTTTTAATAGCGGAAGCCAGTCGATAGACAGATAGATAAAATGGGAATTAGCCCCGCGTGGGCGCTCCACGGCTGTTATGATAAACTCAGCTCGTCACAAGCACATCTCCACTGTGCCTCATGACGAGCTGAGCTCATCATGAGCGTTGAAGGGGTTAGATGCAGATTTGCGGCTTTCATGAATTCACAAGAATTTACAGAAGTAGGTCAGGAAATCATACTTATAAAAAATATTTGTGAACTGCTTTTGCTATCTATCTGTCTATTGACTGGCTTCCGATCTTTCAAAAGCAGCATATCAGCACAGACAGTAGTTTTGTTCAGTGTCAGGGACTACTGTGGCAATGTTTGCTTTTTGAGACCAATAAATATTATTGCTTTTTGCCAGTGTTTGTTATAATGACAAGGGGCAGGCAGTTCCCACAAAGTTTAACTAAAACCATATCAAAACAAGAGACGCATGGACAAAATCAAAAGGCTGACCACAAATATCAGACCCATAGGCTTTGCAAGTGCTTGTCTATTTTCATGTTTCGCATTATCTTGTTGAAACTGGTTGCACTGATTTTCCATTATGGATACTTTTTGTAAAAACTTGCATGCATCAACACATTTTACTAAGTGATGCTTCAAAGACAGTTTACGTACAATTTCACAGTAGTTTAGCGAAACACTTTTTTTCCTAGTTAAATTTTTTTGTGAACATTTTATTTTGAAAGCAAAAGATCATCAATCTTACTTTTCAGCTTCTGCAGATATTTGCATCTAATTAACCAGTATTGTGGGAGCATTGTATATAGCCTCATATTCGTCAACATTTGTTGCGGGATGAACTGACTCACAGACACAGGGGTTGTGGGTAAGGCAGGTTTCTTTGGTTTTATCAACCTTCTTCGTCGCAGTATGTTGCGATAATAAGGGAGAGGGGCCTCTACGTCGGTCTCGGTGTTAGAGAGCCAATCTTTCCGGTGTTCTGGTCCAGATCTTCTCCAACCGGCTCTGGGAGATGTAGTCCCCACTTCGTCCGTTGTTGCAGCCACCGTAGGGTTCCCCAAAAGAAAATAAACGATAGACTTGCTTCAGTCCAAAGTACTATTAAACAAACTCTCAGGAAAGGGAGTGAGGACGACACACGTGCAGCAGTTCAGTGTAGATACAAAAGGACGTGCTTCACAAAGTGCCGGTTTGTGCGAGGGTTAGGGAAGAGTGAAAGGAGTGGTCGAGTGGGGGAGTTCAGGGGGGTTTCACGCTCTTGCTTCCTACCCAGCCCGCTATACGGGAACGTACCTGGGTGAGCCACACTTCCCTTGAAGTGCGGCTGGGCGATGCACCTGGACGTTGGCCTCCCGACTTTGTGGCACGACGTTCCGCCTCCGCTCTCGGTTCCTCTCCGACCGCCTCCTTCTGGCTTCGATTCTCGCTCTCTCCTTCCTCCTTGACGCCCTCGTACTCCTCTTCGTTCATCCGCAATCCGACTCGTCCTCCGGGTGATGAACACACCGGTCTCCGTTGTTCACCGGTATTTACTTCCTGTATGACGTCACTGGGGGCGGGGAGGTGGTCCAACTCCGCCCAATTAAAGAAACAGTGTTCCTCCGTAGCTTCACTGACGTGGTAATCAGTCTCTATCTCCGGTCTATTGCAATCAACGGCCTGCTGGGTGAAAGAAGGGGAGAATGTTTTGTTGGTATGTCCCTGAGGTATATCCGGTCCTAGAGGAGTTTCCTGCTCCTCCTTGTCACAACATTTTTATACAGGAACCACTGTCAGTAGTGCAGTCCGAGCTTACAACATTTACTTAGAGCGCTCACCCTAATAAGAAAGGCTTTGTGTTAATGAACCATAAATGCAAGCTCGAACAGCATTGACATATGGACAAAATGAACTGCAGACAATGGCCATCCCTGATCCATAATGTGATACTGCAAACTGGCAGCCAAAGGGTTTGTGCTGCAGGGGGTTGGACCTACTTGTCCCAAGGACAAAAGAAACATGAAAACTTGTTGTCCTTAACCTCAAACAACATGTCTTGGGCGTTGGGCTATCGGAATTCCACACCCCTGATATTTCAGCAGCTTTTCATGTATTTTTCTGCTACTTTGAACTGCCTCAGAATATGACCACTGTGTAGAGAGACACGGTATCCAATAGAAAATCTGAGGCAGACCAGAGTCAACAAATATGGCTATAGAAGAACAGGGGGAGATGGCAGAGACAGCAGGCCTGGTATAGGGACCATGATACAAACATTAAATTTAAACTTGATCATTAGCAAATATGTAAGAGCTAAAATAACAATAATAATAATAATCCTGAGTTTATACAGCGCCTGGTTACACTAACCAGTGTGTCCCCGCACTAGTCAATGGCCCCAGCATCCCACCTTACAGCTTCCGTGACCCCGTCCACAAACTAGCCCCTAGGGAAAAGAAAGGTTTTTAATTCCTTCCGGAAAGCCACCTCCGAAGTCTCCACACGGAGCCTGAGGGATAAGGTATTCCATCAGGAAACGGAAGGATCTACCTCCCATTCTGGCCCTTCTGGTTTTAGGAATCTGCATCAAACCAGCACCCTGCGACCGCAGCAGCCGAGTAGGAGTGTACGGTGTGAGCAAGTTGCGCAGGAAACAAGGGCCTTTCCCCTGCACAATCCTATGGCTGACGCAGAGAGCTTTAAACTGGATGTGCTCCCTAATAGGCAGCCAGTGAAGTCTCCAGAGCTTTTTTAGAGGCGGATCTCTTAGGTAGCATCAACACCAGTCGGGCGGCAGCATTCTGAATATGCTGTAGTCTCTGAAGACACCTCACATTTGCTCCCAAGTAGAGGACATTCCCATAGTCCAGCCTGGAAGTAACCAAGGCGTGGACCAGGGCCCTCCTAGCTGACACGGGGAGCAGATCAAGCATCTTTCTAAGACTCCGAAGAATGCCAAAGCAGGTTCCAGCCACACGTCTGGTGTGATACTCAAAGGAGATTTTAGAATCGATCCAGATTCCGAGATTTTTAACTTGATCCTTGGGTACAGGTAGAGGGCCCAAAGATTGAGGCCACCATGCTGATGTCCAAACAGACAGAGACTTGCCCACAATCAACACCTCCGTTTTGTCCCCGTTCAATCTGAGACAATTATCAGACATCCATCCAGCCAAGTCTTGGAGACAGGACGCAAACCTGCTGGCTGCATGCTCAGCCGATTGTGTCAAAGCCACAACCAGCTGCGTATCATCTGCATACGTCACCACTTCCACTCCATATTGCTCAGTTATTAATGCCACAGGCGTCATATAAAGGTTAAAAAGGGTAGGACTCAGACTAGAACCCTGAGGTACCCATTGTTTCAAGTCAAAAGCCTCCGAACTGTAGGGCCCTAGCTCAACACGAAAGCTGCGCTCGTGTAGAAAAGAGTCCAGCCAGTCCCTTGCGTTCCCTACCACTCCGCCCCTCCTCAGACACTGTAGCAAGGTGTGATGCGCCACAGTGTCGAACGCGGCACTGAGATCGAGGAGAAAAAGGGGAAACATTTACATGGCATTCATCCACATGTCAAGCGCTTTTGATCTAGTCAACGGAGACAAATTACGGGAGGTCGTGCAGAAAATAGGGGTGAAACCGAACCTGCTTACTTCAATAAAACGCTTACAGTACTACATTAAAGAGTTGATTCTTTATGGCCCACAAGGAGAACTATCGTCCCAAATAAATTTGACCAGGGGCATTAGACAGGGTTGTATCTTAGCACCATTCTTGTTCTTGGTACATATCAATGGTATTACAGAACATTTATTGCTGGCAGGTGCGAATGTACCAAAGACAGGGGATCGAACTGTGCCGATACTTTTATACGTTGATGAGGCAATCCTGCTTGCACGCACCCCAAATGCACTGCAGAAGTTATTAGATCTCTTCACTGAGTACATGGAAGGCCTGGATCTGAAAGTGAATTATTTAAAATCGTACACTGCCGCCATATACGGGGGGTATGGGGAGATAAAAATAGAAAGAAACTTCAGTGCATCGAGAATGGCCTCACACAAAGGTTGCTTGCAGTCCCAAAAAACAATGCAAATTTTATATGCCATGAGGAGGATCAAATACCAATGGTACCACTTCCTCTGTGGATTATGTGCTGGCAAAACACAGAGGCAGTTCTGGTTAGAGCTTGCATATCAGATTGTTTAGCACTAGATAATATGAACCAGATACCTTGACTGATGTATATAAAATCAGGTTTACACAAATTGGGCCTAATTAGAAATGTTCAAATCTCCTATTCATCTTCCACCGAATGCTAAGATGATTGTGAAAACCAAGTATGGCAACCCCTCTGTAGAAGAAAGGTTACCCGGCTCCCTGGAAACGAAAACAGTTGAACATTACTTGCAAATCTCCACACTCAAATAATTGAACCATACCTGGGTTGGACTGAGAATGCAGCTCACCTGCTCCTCTTAACATATTTTAGACTTAACTTAATTTATTTTGAAGCGGCTTTCCCGGTACAAGGCGCCTGGCAGCAGAAACTACCCCAATGTCATTGTGATAATGCTACCAAACAAAGCACTTGTCATTTTATCTTATTTTGCCCACTTTACGATAGTACCTTTCTGATTCCTTCGTTACGCCGGATAGAGATCAGGCATTATCGGGCAGCCATGGAATTTTTGCAGAAACTTATTACGAGAGATACTTGCCATGCAGGGCTAAATTGTATTGGGTGTGCGCTTGTGATTAGAAACCGTTGCGCTATGACCTTTTATTGAAACCTGTTTTAAATGAGATTTACCTTTGCCTGAATTTTAGTAATATTTATTCAACGTCATTTTAAATGTGTTTACTCTTGATTACTATTCATATATTGAATTTTATTGGTTTTGTGTCTTATGCTTTTGATGGCATTTTGCCGAAATGAAGATGCAATTATGATGATGATGTTGACTGCACACAATAAAGAGATGCGAGCCTAATGTGGGTGTGAGTCATATGTAGTATATTTCAATAACAGGCCTTGAGGGAGAGAAATCATGAGAGAGAAAGAGATGGGTAGAGCGTGGTAGAGCCCAGTGCTTAGGGAGATTCTGATGAGAGAACGAAAAACAGAAAACATGAGGGAGAGAAATCATGAGAGAGAAAGAGATGGGTAGAGCGTGGGAGAGCCCAGTGCTTAGGGAGATTCTGATGAGAGAACGAAAAACAGAAGCCATGAGGGCGAGAAATCATGAGAGAGAAAGAGATGGGTAGAGCATGTGAGAGCCCAGTGCTTAGGGAGATTCTGATGAGAAAACGAAAAACAGAAGCCATTAGGGCGAGAAATCGCGAGAGAATGAGATGGGTAGAGCGTGGTAGAGCCCAGTGCTTAGGGAGATTCTGATGAGAGAACGAAAAACAGAAAACATGAGGGAGAGAAATCACGAGAGAAAGAGATGGGTAGAGCATGGGAGAGCCCAGTGCTTAGGGAGATTCTGATGAGAGAACGAAAAACAGAAGCCATGAGGGAGAGAAATCATGAGAGAGAAAGAGATGGGTAGAGCGTGGGAGAGCACAGTTGGTAGGGAGATTCTGATGAGAGAACGAAAAACAGAAGCCATGAGGGCGAGAAATCATGAGAGAGAAAGAGATGGGTAGAGCGTGGTAGAGCCCAGTGCTTAGGGAGATTCTGATGAGAGAACGAAAAACAGAAGCCATGAGGGAGAGAAATCATGAGAGAAAGAGATGGGTAGAGCCTGGGAGAGCCCAGTGCATCGGGAGATTCTGATGAGAACGAAAAACAGAAGCCATGAGGGCGAGAAATCACGAGAGAAAGAGATGGTAGAGCGTGGGAGAGCCCAGTGCTTAGGGAGATTCAAATGAGAGAACCAAAAACAGAAGCCATGAGGGAGCGAAATCATGAGAGCGAAAGAGATGGGTAGAGCATAAGAAAGCCCAGTGCTTAGGGAGATTCTGATGAGAGAACCAAAAACAGAAGCCATGAGGAAGAGAAATCATGAGAGAGAAAGAGATGGGTAGAGCGTGGGAGAGCCCAGTGCGTAGGGAGATTCAAATGAGAGAACCAAAAACAGAAGCCATGAGGGAGACAAATCATGAGAGAAAGAGATGGGTAGTGCGTGGGAGAGCCCAGTGCTTAGGGAGATTCAAATGAGAGAACCAAAAACAGAAGCCATGAGGGAGCGAAATCATGAGAGAGAAAGAGATGGGTAGAGCGTGGGAGGAGATTCTGATGAGAGAACAAAAAACAGAAGACATGAGGGAGAGAAATCATGAGAGAAAGAGATGGGTAGAGCACGGGAGAGCCCAGTGCTTAGGGAGATTCAAATAAGAGAACCAAAAACAGAAGCCATGAGGGAGACAAATCATGAGAGAAAGAGATGGGTAGTGCGTGGGAGAACCCAGTGGGTAGGGAGATTCTGATGAGAGAACGAAAAACAGAAGCCATGAGGGAGACAAATCATGAGAGAAAGAGATGGGTAGAGCGTGGGAGAACCCAGTGCTTAGGGAGATTCAAATGAGAGAACCAAAAACAGAAGCCATGAGGGAGCGAAATCATGAGAGAGAAAGAGATGGGTAGAGCGTGGGAGGAGATTCTGATGAGAGAACAAAAAACAGAAGCCATGAGGGAGAGAAATCACTAGAGAAAGAGATGGGTAGAGCGCGGGACAGCCCAGTGCTTAGGGAGATTCAAATGAGAGAACCAAAAACAGAAGCCATGAGGGAGACAAATCATGAGAGAAAGAGATGGGTAGTGCGTGGGAGAACCCAGTGGGTAGGGAGATTCTGATGAGAGAACGAAAAACAGAAGCCATGAGGGCGAGAAATCATGAGAGAGAAAGATGGGTAAAGCGTGGGAGAGCCCAGTGCTTAGGGAGATTCTGATGAGAGAACGAAAAACAGAAGCCATGAGGGAGAGAAATCACGAGAGAAAGAGATGGGTAGAGCATGTGAGAGCCCAGTGCTTAGGGAGATTCTGATGAGAGAACGAAAAACAGAAGCCATGAGGGCGAGAAATCACGAGAGAAAGAGATGGGTAGAGCGTGGAAGAGCCCAGTGCTTAGGGAGATTCTGATGAGAGAACGAAAAACAGAAGCCATGAGGAAGATAAATCATGAGAGAGAAAGAGATGGGTAGAGCGTAAGAAAGCCCAGTGCTTAGGGAGATTCTGACGAGAGAACGAAAAACAGAAGCCATGAGGGCGAGAAATCATGAGAGAGAAAGAGATGGGTAGTGCGTGGGAGAACCCAGTGGGTAGGGAGATTCTGATGAGAGAACGAAAAACAGAAGCCATGAGGGCGAGAAATCAGGAGAGAGAAAGATGGGTAAAGCGTGGGAGAGCCCAGTGCTTAGGGAGATTCTGATGAGAGAACGAAAAACAGAAGCCATGAGGGAGAGAAATCACGAGAGAAAGAGGCGGGTAGAGCCTGGGAGAGCCCAGTGCATAGGGAGATTCTGATGAGAGAACGAAAAACAGAAGCCATGAGGGCGAGAAATCACGAGAGAAAGAGATGGGTAGAGCGTGGAAGAGCCCAGTGCTTAGGGAGATTCTGATGAGAGAACGAAAAACAGAAGCCATGAGGAAGATAAATCATGAGAGAGAAAGAGATGGGTAGAGCGTAAGAAAGCCCAGTGCTTAGGGAGATTCTGACGAGAGAACGAAAAACAGAAGCCATGAGGGCGAGAAATCATGAGAGAGAAAGAGATGGGTAGAGCGTGGGAGAGCCCAGTGCTTAGGGAGATTCTGATGAGAGAACGAAAAACAGAAGCCATGAGGGCGAGAAATCACGAGAGAAAGAGTTGGGTAGAGCGTGGGAGAGCCCAGTGCTTAGGAAGATTCAAATGAGAGAACCAAAAGCAGAAGCCATGAGGGAGACAAATCATGAGAGAAAGAGATGGGTAGTGCGTGGGAGAACCCAGTGCTTAGGGAGATTCAAATGAGAGAACGAAAAACAGAAGCCATGAGGGAGAGAAATCATGAGCGAGAAAGAGATGGGTAGAGCGTGGGAGAGCTCAGTGCTTAGGGAGATTCTGATGAGAGAACCAAAAACAGAAGCCATGAGGGCGAGAAATCACGAGACAAAGAGATGGGTAGAGCGTGGGAAAGCCCAGTGCTTAGGGAGGTTCAAATGAGAGAACCAAAAACAGAAGCCATGAGGGAGAGAAATCATGAGCGAGAAAGAGATGGGTAGAGCGTGGGAGAGCTCAGTGCTTAGGGAGATTCTGATGAGAGAACCAAAAACAGAAGCCATGAGGGCGAGAAATCACGAGAGAAAGAGATGGGTAGAGCGTGGGAAAGCCCAGTGCTTAGGGAGGTTCAAATGAGAGAACCAAAAACAGAAGCCATGAGGGAGAGAAATCATGAGCGAGAAAGAGATGGGTAGAGGGTGGGAGTGCACAGTTGGTAGGGAGATTCTGATGAGAGAACGAAAAACAGAAGCCATGAGGGCGAGAAATCATGAGAGAGAAAGATGGGTAGAGCGTGGGAAACCCCAGTGCTTAGGGAGATTCTGATGAGAGAACGAAAAACAGAAAACATGAGGGAGAGAAATCACGAGAGAAAGAGATGGGTAGAGCCTGGGAGAGCCCAGTGCTTAGGGAGATTCTGATGAGAGAACGAAAAACAGAAGCCACGAGGGAGAGAAATCACGAGAGAAAGAGATGGGTAGAGCGTGGCAGAGCCCAGTGCGTAGGGAGATTCTGATGGGAGAACGAAAAACAGAAGCCATGAGGAAGAGAAATCATGAGAGAGAAAGAGATTGGTAGAGCGTGGGAAAGCCCAGTGCTTAGGGAGATTCTGATGAGAGAACGAAAAACAGAAGTCATGAGGGAGAGAAATCACGAGAGAAAGAGATGGGTAGAGCATGTGAGAGGCCAGTGCTTAGGGAGATTCTGATGGGAGAACGAAAAACAGAAGCCATGAGGGCGAGAAATCACGAGAGAAAGAGATGGGTAGAGCATGTGAGAGCCCAGTGCTTAGGGAGATTCAAATGAGAGAACCAAAAACAGAAGCCATGAGGGAGAGAAATCATGAGAGAGAAAGAGTTGGGTAGAGCGTGGGAAATCCCAGTGCGTAGGGAGATTCTGATGAGAGAACGAAAAACAGAAGCCATGAGGGCGAGAAATCACGAGAGAAAGAGATGGGTAGAGCGTGAGAGAGCCCAGTGCTTAGAGAGATTCTGATGAGAGAACGAAAAAAAGAAGCCATGAGGGCGAGAAATCACGAGAGAAAGAGATGGGTAGAGCGTGGGAGAGCCCAGTGCTTAGGGAGATTCTGATGAGAGAATGAAAAACAGAAGCCACGAGGGAGAGAAATCACGAGAGAAAGAGGTGGGTAGAGCATGGGAGAGCCCAGTGCCTAGGGAGATTCTGATGAGAGAACGAAAAACAGAAGCCATGAGGGAGAGAAATCACGAGAGAAAGAGATGGGTAGAGCGTGGGAGAGCTCAGTGCTTAGGGAGATTCTGATGAGAGAACCAAAAACAGAAGCCATGAGGGCGAGAAATCACGAGAGAAAGAGATGGGTAGAGCGTGGGAAAGCCCAGTGCTTAGGGAGGTTCAAATGAGAGAACCAAAAACAGAAGCCATGAGGGAGAGAAATCATGAGCGAGAAAGAGATGGGTAGAGCGTGGGAGAGCACAGTTGGTAGGGAGATTCTGATGAGAGAACGAAAAACAGAAGCCATGAGGGCGAGAAATCATGAGAGAGAAAGATGGGTAGAGCGTGGGAAACTCCAGTGCTTAGGGAGATTCTGATGAGAGAACGAAAAACAGAAAACATGAGGGAGAGAAATCACGAGAGAAAGAGATGGGTAGAGCCTTGGAGAGCCCAGTGCTTAGGGAGATTCTGATGAGAGAACGAAAAACAGAAGCCACGAGGGAGAGAAATCACGAGAGAAAGAGATGGGTAGAGCGTGGCAGAGCCCAGTGCGTAGGGAGATTCTGATGGGAGAACGAAAAACAGAAGCCATGAGGAAGAGAAATCATGAGAGAGAAAGAGATTGGTAGAGCGTGGGAAAGCCCAGTGCTTAGGGAGATTCTGATGAGAGAACGAAAAACAGAAGTCATGAGGGAGAGAAATCACGAGAGAAAGAGATGGGTAGAGCATGTGAGAGCCCAGTGCTTAGGGAGATTCTGATGGGAGAACGAAAAACAGAAGCCATGAGGGCGAGAAATCACGAGAGAAAGAGATGGGTAGAGCATGTGAGAGCCCAGTGCTTAGGGAGATTCAAATGAGAGAACCAAAAACAGAAGCCATGAGGGAGAGAAATCATGAGAGAGAAAGAGTTGGGTAGAGCGTGGGAAATCCCAGTGCGTAGGGAGATTCTGATGAGAGAACGAAAAACAGAAGCCATGAGGGCGAGAAATCACGAGAGAAAGAGATGGGTAGAGCGTGAGAGAGCCCAGTGCTTAGAGAGATTCTGATGAGAGAACGAAAAAAAGAAGCCATGAGGGCGAGAAATCACGAGAGACAGAGATGGGTAGAGCGTGGGAGAGCCCAGTGCTTAGGGAGATTCTGATGAGAGAATGAAAAACAGAAGCCACGAGGGAGAGAAATCACGAGAGAAAGAGATGGGTAGAGCATGGGAGAGCCCAGTGCCTAGGGAGATTCTGATGAGAGAACGAAAAACAGAAGCCATGAGGGAGAGAAATCACGAGAGAAAGAGATGGGTAGAGCGTGGGAGAGCCCAGTGCTTAGGGAGATTCTGATGAGAGAACGAAAAACAGAAGCCATGAGGGCGAGAAATCAGGAGAGAGAAAGATGGGTAAAGCGTGGGAGAGCCCAGTGCTTAGGGAGATTCTGATGAGAGAACGAAAAACAGAAGCCATGAGGGAGAGAAATCACGAGAGAAAGAGACGGGTAGAGCCTGGGAGAGCCCAGTGCATAGGGAGATTCTGATGAGAGAACGAAAAACAGAAGCCATGAGGGCGAGAAATCACGAGAGAAAGAGATGGGTAGAGCGTGGAAGAGCCCAGTGGGTAGGGAGATTCTGATGAGAGAACGAAAAACAGAAGCCATGAGGGCGAGAAATCAGGAGAGAGAAAGATGGGTAAAGCGTGGGAGAGCCCAGTGCTTAGGGAGATTCTGATGAGAGAACGAAAAACAGAAGCCATGAGGGAGAGAAATCACGAGAGAAAGAGACGGGTAGAGCCTGGGAGAGCCCAGTGCATAGGGAGATTCTGATGAGAGAACGAAAAACAGAAGCCATGAGGGCGAGAAATCACGAGAGAAAGAGATGGGTAGAGCGTGGAAGAGCCCAGTGCTTAGGGAGATTCTGATGAGAGAACGAAAAACAGAAGCCATGAGGAAGATAAATCATGAGAGAGAAAGAGATGGGTAGAGCGTAAGAAAGCCCAGTGCTTAGGGAGATTCTGACGAGAGAACGAAAAACAGAAGCCATGAGGGCGAGAAATCATGAGAGAGAAAGAGATGGGTAGAGCGTGGGAGAGCCCAGTGCTTAGGGAGATTCTGATGAGAGAACGAAAAACAGAAGCCATGAGGGCGAGAAATCACGAGAGAAAGAGTTGGGTAGAGCGTGGGAGAGCCCAGTGCTTAGGAAGATTCAAATGAGAGAACCAAAAGCAGAAGCCATGAGGGAGACAAATCATGAGAGAAAGAGATGGGTAGTGCGTGGGAGAACCCAGTGCTTAGGGAGATTCAAATGAGAGAACGAAAAACAGAAGCCATGAGGGAGAGAAATCATGAGCGAGAAAGAGATGGGTAGAGCGTGGGAGAGCTCAGTGCTTAGGGAGATTCTGATGAGAGAACCAAAAACAGAAGCCATGAGGGCGAGAAATCACGAGACAAAGAGATGGGTAGAGCGTGGGAAAGCCCAGTGCTTAGGGAGGTTCAAATGAGAGAACCAAAAACAGAAGCCATGAGGGAGAGAAATCATGAGCGAGAAAGAGATGGGTAGAGCGTGGGAGAGCTCAGTGCTTAGGGAGATTCTGATGAGAGAACCAAAAACAGAAGCCATGAGGGCGAGAAATCACGAGAGAAAGAGATGGGTAGAGCGTGGGAAAGCCCAGTGGTTAGGGAGGTTCAAATGAGAGAACCAAAAACAGAAGCCATGAGGGAGAGAAATCATGAGCGAGAAAGAGATGGGTAGAGCGTGGGAGTGCACAGTTGGTAGGGAGATTCTGATGAGAGAACGAAAAACAGAAGCCATGAGGGCGAGAAATCATGAGAGAGAAAGATGGGTAGAGCGTGGGAAACCCCAGTGCTTAGGGAGATTCTGATGAGAGAACGAAAAACAGAAAACATGAGGGAGAGAAATCACGAGAGAAAGAGATGGGTAGAGCCTGGGAGAGCCCAGTGCTTAGGGAGATTCTGATGAGAGAACGAAAAACAGAAGCCACGAGGGAGAGAAATCACGAGAGAAAGAGATGGGTAGAGCGTGGCAGAGCCCAGTGCGTAGGGAGATTCTGATGGGAGAACGAAAAACAGAAGCCATGAGGAAGAGAAATCATGAGAGAGAAAGAGATTGGTAGAGCGTGGGAAAGCCCAGTGCTTAGGGAGATTCTGATGAGAGAACGAAAAACAGAAGTCATGAGGGAGAGAAATCACGAGAGAAAGAGATGGGTAGAGCATGTGAGAGCCCAGTGCTTAGGGAGATTCTGATGGGAGAACGAAAAACAGAAGCCATGAGGGCGAGAAATCACGAGAGAAAGAGATGGGTAGAGCATGTGAGAGCCCAGTGCTTAGGGAGATTCAAATGAGAGAACCAAAAACAGAAGCCATGAGGGAGAGAAATCATGAGAGAGAAAGAGTTGGGTAGAGCGTGGGAAATCCCAGTGCGTAGGGAGATTCTGATGAGAGAACGAAAAACAGAAGCCATGAGGGCGAGAAATCACGAGAGAAAGAGATGGGTAGAGCGTGAGAGAGCCCAGTGCTTAGAGAGATTCTGATGAGAGAACGAAAAAAAGAAGCCATGAGGGCGAGAAATCACGAGAGAAAGAGATGGGTAGAGCGTGGGAGAGCCCAGTGCTTAGGGAGATTCTGATGAGAGAACGAAAAACAGAAGCCATGAGGGAGAGAAATCACGAGAGAAAGAGATGGGTAGAGCGTGGGAGAGCTCAGTGCTTAGGGAGATTCTGATGAGAGAACCAAAAACAGAAGCCATGAGGGCGAGAAATCACGAGAGAAAGAGATGGGTAGAGCGTGGGAAAGCCCAGTGCTTAGGGAGGTTCAAATGAGAGAACCAAAAACAGAAGCCATGAGGGAGAGAAATCATGAGCGAGAAAGAGATGGGTAGAGCGTGGGAGAGCACAGTTGGTAGGGAGATTCTGATGAGAGAACGAAAAACAGAAGCCATGAGGGCGAGAAATCATGAGAGAGAAAGATGGGTAGAGCGTGGGAAACCCCAGTGCTTAGGGAGATTCTGATGAGAGAACGAAAAACAGAAAACATGAGGGAGAGAAATCACGAGAGAAAGAGATGGGTAGAGCCTGGGAGAGCCCAGTGCTTAGGGAGATTCTGATGAGAGAACGAAAAACAGAAGCCACGAGGGAGAGAAATCACGAGAGAAAGAGATGGGTAGAGCGTGGCAGAGCCCAGTGCGTAGGGAGATTCTGATGAGAGAACGAAAAACAGAAGCCATGAGGAAGAGAAATCATGAGAGAGAAAGAGATTGGTAGAGCGTGGGAAAGCCCAGTGCTTAGGGAGATTCTGATGAGAGAACGAAAAACAGAAGTCATGAGGGAGAGAAATCACGAGAGAAAGAGATGGGTAGAGCATGTGAGAGCCCAGTGCTTAGGGAGATTCTGATGGGAGAACGAAAAACAGAAGCCATGAGGGCGAGAAATCACGAGAGAAAGAGATGGGTAGAGCATGTGAGAGCCCAGTGCTTAGGGAGATTCAAATGAGAGAACCAAAAACAGAAGCCATGAGGGAGAGAAATCATGAGAGAGAAAGAGTTGGGTAGAGCGTGGGAAATCCCAGTGCGTAGGGAGATTCTGATGAGAGAACGAAAAACAGAAGCCATGAGGGCGAGAAATCACGAGAGAAAGAGATGGGTAGAGCGTGAGAGAGCCCAGTGCTTAGAGAGATTCTGATGAGAGAACGAAAAAAAGAAGCCATGAGGGCGAGAAATCACGAGAGACAGAGATGGGTAGAGCGTGGGAGAGCCCAGTGCTTAGGGAGATTCTGATGAGAGAATGAAAAACAGAAGCCACGAGGGAGAGAAATCACGAGAGAAAGAGATGGGTAGAGCATGGGAGAGCCCAGTGCCTAGGGAGATTCTGATGAGAGAACGAAAAACAGAAGCCATGAGGGAGAGAAATCACGAGAGAAAGAGATGGGTAGAGCGTGGGAGAGCCCAGTGCTTAGGGAGATTCTGATGAGAGAACGAAAAACAGAAGTCATGAGGGAGAGAAATCACGAGAGAAAGAGATGGGTAGAGCATGGGAGAGCCCAGTGCTTAGGAAGATTCAAATGAGAGAACCAAAAACAGAAGCCATGAGGGAGAGAAATCATGAGAGAGAAAGAGATTGGTAGAGCGTGGGAAATCCCAGTGCGTAGGGAGATTCTGATGAGAGAACGAAAAACAGAGGCCATGAGGGAGAGAAATCACGAGAGAAAGAGTTGGGTAGAGCGTGGGAGAGCCCAGTGCTTAGGGAGATTCAAATGAGAGAACCAAATACAGAAGCTATGAGGGAGAGAAATCACGAGAGAAAGAGATGGGTAGAGCGTGGGAGAGCCCAGTGCTTAGGGAGATTCTGACTAGAGAACAAAAAACAGAAGCCATGAGGGAGAGAAATCATGAGAGAGAAAGAGATGGGTTGAGTGTGGGAGAGCCCAGTGCTTAGGGCGATTCAGAAATAAGATTCCTTTGAGAGAACGAAAGACAGGAAACAGTGAGGTGCACTCGATGGATGTCAGAAATCCTACTTAGGAGCCACTATGCAGATAGAGGCCAGCTGTTTTTTTGCATGGAGGTGAGAGAAATATGCATAGTTCAAGACGGACTGAGTGCATTGAGGTGAAAGTCCTTGCCTCGTTCACCCTGCCCTTGAATGTCCTTGCCTATTTCACCCTGCCCTTGAATGTCCTTGCCTCTTTCACCCTGCCCTTGAATGTCCTTGCCTCTTTCACCCTGCCCTTGAATGTCCTTGCCTCTTCTTTCACCCTGCCCGTGAATGTCCTTGCCTCTTTCACCTTGCCCTTGAATGTCCTTGCCTCTTTCACCCTGCCTTTGATTGTCCTTGTGTGATCGTGGGTGTGCCGCAGGCTGGAAAAGCAGGCAAGGAGGCCGGATATAGTGGGCTATGCCGGTGTTTTATTTCACACAAGTCAGAAAACAGTTATGTCATAAACGAAAAGGGTTCCAAGGGAGGGTGTCCGGGTCCTCTTCGGGTCTTGGGTCCGGGTTCCTTTCTTCGAGGACAGGTGGCGGGTCCGGAATCGGGGAGGATCCTCGGAGGGCAATAAGAGGAAAGAAAAAGGTACCGTTAGTCCTATCTGGGACTCTAGTGAGTAGGTGTACCAGTTTCCGTCACCCAGGGTAGTGAGGGATGGAAAGAAGACCGTGAGGAAGGGCAAGGTATCGAGGGGGAAGGGGTAGGTATGATGCGAGAGAGTGTTTGGTAGGGTCGTGAGGGGGAGGGCTTTATACACAGTGAAGGGTGCTTTACAAGTACTATACAGTGTAGCTATCACGACGCTTGTGACTAAGAGAGTATTTTGGAAATACGGGTACTCACACGGTCCGCCGCAACTCTCCAGTGAGTCGCGGCCGCTCTTGAGCCACCTCCTGGGGACTCCACCAATATTCCGTCCACACATCTTCTTCGGTGTTCGCCTGCTCTCCTTCTTCAGCTCCAGTCCGAGTGTCCTGCCACGATGCTCCGACGGCGTTCTGGTCTCTGCTTCCGGTTTTTCCTTGTTCTGGCGCTGCCACGGGGGAGGAACTTCCGGGGTCAGAGGGATGTGCTTCCTGTCTATGCCTTCCTCCGGTTGGTTCCTGTAAGACAGAGAAGGGCGGGGTCTAATCGTCATGGTTTCTGCTTCAGGACTCGTTCCTGACATAGGGGAATGTTCGAGGGGGCTTAGTCCTGGCGGAAAGGATGGCGGTACGTGTTCGAGAGGGCCCAGTCCTGGCGGGGAGGATAGCGGGACCGTATCACATCCCCTTCCCCTAGCTGTCCTTCCTGTACGGGTTGGGGACAAGGGGTAGCGGGAGAGGAAATCAGCGTTGCCCTGGTCTGATCCCTTTCGATGTACTGTTCTGAAGTGGAAGGGCTGTAGGGACAGGAACTAACGGAGGACCCGGTCGTTATGTCCTTTATTCCGGGCCATCCACTCCAAAGGGGCGTGATCTGTATATATGATAAAGTCTCGGCCCTCCAGATAGTAGCGTAGGCTTTCGACAGCCCACTTTATTGCAAGCGCTTCCTTTTCCACCACGGCGTAGTTTTTTTACCCTGGGGAACATTTTCCTGCTAAGATAGAGGATGGGTTTTTCATTCCCTAGGTCATCTCTTTGTGATAGGACCGCCCCCAAGCCCTGGTCTGAGGCATCAGTTTGTAGAACGAAGGGTAGGGAGTAGTCTGGACTTACCAGGACAGGGCTGGAGGTCAGGGCATGCTTTAGGTCTGTAAATGCATGCCATAATAAGGGAGTGGGGTTTTTCAAGGCAACATCGGTTCGGGTAGATTTCTTCAAGAGGTCCGTAAGGGGAGCTGCTCTCTGTGAGAAATTGGGAACAAACCTACGATAATAGCCCAGGAGCCCTAGGAAGGCTCGGAGGTCCTTTTTCGTCTGAGGGAATGGGAGGGACTGGATGGCTTCTGTTTTGTTTTTCTGGGGTCTTATCAGGCCTTCACCAAGGAGATACCCCAGGTATTTGACCGTTTGTGCAGCTAAGGTTGTTTTGGCGGGGTTGATAGAAAAAGCAAAGGACCCTAGGGAGGTGACGACATTAAAAAGATGCACTAGGTGTTGAGCCCAGCTATCACTGTAAATGATGATGTCGTCCAGGTAGGCTCCGGCATACAGAGAGTGGGGCCGTAAGACATGGTTCATGGCTCGCTGAAAGGTAGCGGGGGTGGCATGAAGCCCAAAAGGCATGACTATAAACTGATACAACCCCTCAGGGGTGGAGAAGGCAGTTTTCTTTTTGTCTTGTTCCCTGAGGGGTATCTGCCAGTAACCTTTGCAGAGATCAAGTGTGGAGATATACTTGGCCTTGCCTATCCTTTCGACCATTTCGTCGACGCAAGGTAAGGGATAGGTATCGAAAGTGGATACCTTATTGACCTCGCGGAAGTCTATGCAAAACCTGACTGACCTGTCGGGTTTTGGTACAAGGACAATAGGGGAATTCCAGTCGCTTACTGAGGGTTCTATGATCCCCATCCTTTGCATTTCTTCTATCTCTCGTCGTATAACTGTCCGGCGAGCCTCTGGGACCCTGTAGGGTCGCAGTCGGATGACCTTCCCTGGTTCTGTCTCTATGGCATGTTCTGTGATAGTGGTCCGCCCAGGAGAGGAGGAGAAGACCCTTTGCACAGGGAACAGGGTTTCTCTGAGCTCCCGGGTTTGTACTGGGGTCAACTCAGGATCAAGGTAGGGGTCAAAAGGGAAAGGAGAAGGAAGCCTGAATCCGGACAAGACTGGACGGGGCCCTTCCCACTTTTTAAGGAGATTCACATGGTATATCTGGGAATTACCCCGAGTGGGGTCCAGTTCCACCTCATATGTAACCGGGGTCACCTGTCATCGGATGGTATATGGCCCTTGCCATTGTCCCAGGAGCTTCTGGTCGGAAGACGGCATCATCAAGAGGACTAAGTCCCCGATGGCGAAGACACGGGTTCTAGTGCCCTTGTCGTACTGCCTCTTTTGGGTGGTTTGGGCACTCTCTAGGTTCTGTCTGACTATGTCCCGGATCACCGACAGGTGGGTTTTCAGGTTGTCTATGTATTCGGGGAGCGGATGTGTGCGATCTGGTTCCGCTTCCCAAGCCTCTTGAGCCATGTCTAATAGGGTACGAGGGGGTCGACCATACAGCAACTCATATGGGGAATAGCCAGTGCTGCTCTGAGTCTTACACCGGATGGCGAATAGAGCCAGCGGTAACATCTCTTCCCACCTTTTTGCTTCTAAACCCAATAGCTTTTTCAGGGTTTGCTTTAACGTGGCATTATAGCGCTCAACCAAACCGTCGGTTTGCGGATGGTACGCTGACGTCCTAATTTGTTTTATCCCTAGTTGGGAACAGACTTGTTTCATGAGAGCTGAGACAAAAGGTGTGCCCTGGTCGGTCAGGATCTCCCGGGGAAATCCTACCCGGCAGAAAACAGAGATAAGGGCCTTGGCAATGTTCGGGGCAGTGGGTTGACGCAAGGGTATGGCTTCAGGGAAGCGAGTGGCATAGTCTACTATAACTAAAGCATAGCGACACCCGCTCCGTGAGGGCAAGAGGGGTCCTATGACGTCCATCCCTACTCTGCTAAACGGGACGTCAATAATGGGGAGGGGTTGTAGCGGTACCCTAGGGGGCCGATATCGACTATGTTTTTGACAGACCGTGCATTTGCGGCAGTAGATCTTAATCCGTTGATGCACGCCGGGCCAGTAGAACTTTTCAAGGACCGCCTGACTGGTTTTCTCATCACCAAAATGACCCCCTAAAAGGTGGCTGTGTGCAAAGAAGAGGACTTTGTCTAGGAAAGGACTAGGGACAACAACTGTGGATTCTGTTGTACCCCCCCTTTCGGTATAACAACCCATTTTTCTTGAAAAGGTAGGGACCTACTTGCAAGGGATCCTCGTTTTCTAGGGCCCTTCCCCATGCTTCCTGAAGAAGTGGATCCTCTTGCTGTGCCGCCCTGAATTCCCTGTCATTTCCAACGGCCGCGGGACGCCAGGAATCCATCGTTTGGAACGCCCGCGGGTTGATGTGAACGCTGCAAACCAAAATATTTTTCGTCCTAAAGATATCATCAAGGGAACAGATCATTTGACTGTGGTCCCGCGCTATTTGAATATTATCAACTCAGCCGACTATCCGTTGCACCGTAATTGATTGGATGCCTCCACTAACGTCGACCCTTATGCATTTTATCGATCAACACTAGTATTTTGGCTGGATTGGTAGGATATATCAATAAGGACTCGAGTCCATCAACCGTCCTCACGATTAGGAACGGAGCGTTCTCCTGTGTTCCAGCCATCATTTGGAACCATGCAGAACTCTTGATCTCCTGATTTTATATGTGGCTCCTGAAGAAGGCGTTCTTGTTCAAACGCCGAAACGCGCGTCGAAGATTATAACTGTCTGCCACTGTTTTATGAATTTATAATCAATTGTGTTATGGATATTTTTACTTTGTATGTCAACTATTGTGTTTTTTATAATTAGAATAGGTCAAGTGTATGATTCGGTTATATATTTGAACCTAAATGTTTTTATCTTGAGTATATATACTGAATAATAAAGCACAATTTTGTACCTTTAACTTGAATGTTGCGCCTTGTATATGTCGCTTTCTCCCTGGTGATATTAAATTTGATGGCTTTTTTTCACTCTGTTCCCTGTCTGTCTGCCATGGATGTTCCTCAATAATCGCTGGATACGCACTGGTATGTTCTTTCTTTTCCTTTCTCCTCTGATTTTTGGACTTGCGAGGTTTGGGATCCGCATCCGGGGACGACAGTCCCTGGGGAAAAAGGGGCCTCTTTCCACCACTGGGCCAGGGAGTCAGTGGTGTCCTGCAGGAGCATAGGTAGTCCGGAGTAGTCGCTCCCTAAAATAACCTGTTCTGGTAGTGCCGGCACAAGACCGACCGTAAGGTTGGTTCCCGGGTCCATGGGGTGTTGCACTCGCACCTGGGTAGTTGGATATCGTTTGGTGTCCCCATGGACACATTGAATGGCTACCATTCCAGTAGGAGGGCCAACAGGGAGGGCCAGGTCTTGGGGTATGAGAACGCTTTGGCGGCACCCGGTGTCGGCTAGGGCCAAGACGCTTTGTCCATCAGTAGACACAGGGTAGTGAAACGGGGGGGGGGGGGTGCAGTACCCGGAGTGGTGCAGACATAGTTCCGTACTAGGCCAATCTCAATCGGCTCCTCCTTCTGTGGGCACATGCGAGCTATGTGACCAAAACCGCCACAGTTATAACACTGGAGCCCGGGGTTAGGAGGATGGTACAGGACAGGTGAGGGTAAGAGGGGAGAAGCCTCTGGTCTCCGGGGCAGTAGCGGTTGGGGTGGTCGAGTGGCTGTCGCGTTGTGGGGCCTATGAGGGTGTTCCTCCTTGCTTCGCTGGAGTTCTTGGGCTCGGCTATAGGCACAGGCTGTTTCGACGGCCGTCTCCAATGTGAGGCGGGAGTGTTGCCTCACCCATCGCTGTGTGGCCGGGTGCAAGGAGTTCAGAAACTGTTCCAGGTATATCTTCCCGAGAATGTCTTCCTGTGAGGAGGCTTCTGGTCTGAGCCACCTATTCGCAAGATCCTTGATCCTAAAGGAGAGGGCCCTAGGATTTTCTTGGGGCCCCTCCTTGGCCTGTCTCAGCTTTATTCTGTATGTATCCTCGTCTATTCCTAGGTGCTCCAGAATGCATTTCTTTATATCCGCATACGGGGTGTTGCCCTGGACGTTGGCCTGTTGATATGCGGCTTGCAGGTCGCCGGTCAAAAGGGGCCCCAGGTATTGGCCCCATCGATCAACAGGCCAATTGGCGGCCTGGGATAGCCTTTCAAAGTTGGTAAAAAAATAATCCGGGTCGTCCCCCGGTACGTACTTCTGCAGGACCACGGAAGGGAGGGAGGTCATTGGTCTCTGCTGTCCTAGGGCGTCAGTCAGCTTTCCCATGGCTTGCTCATGAACGACCCCCTGGCCCTTGAGGAAGTCATGTAACTGACCCCTATAATCCTCCGCGGTTTTCAGGAACTGTTCCATCAATTTTCCCAATTGTTCCTGGGACTCAGTCATTCTTTTCACGACGGCCTCCATGCTTCCAGCGGATCCCACTTCTGACACCAGATGTGATCGTGGGTGTGCCGCAAGCTGGAAAATCAGGCAAGGAGGCCGGATATAGTGGGCTATGCCGGTGTTTTATTTCACACAAGTCAGAAAACAGTTATGTCATAAACAAAAAGGGTTCCAAGGGAGGGTGTCCGAGTCCTCTTCGGGTCTTGGGTCCGGGTTCCTTTCTTCGAGGACAGGTGGTGGGTCCGGAATCGGGGAGGATCCTCGGAGGGCCATAAGAGGAAAGAAAAAGGTACCGTTAGTCCTGTCTGGGACTCTAGTGAGTAGGTGTACCAGTTACCGTCACCCGGGGTAGTGAGGGATGGAAAGAAGCCCGTGAAGAAGGGCAAGGTATCGAGGGGGAAGGGGTAGGTATGAAGCGAGAGAGTGTTTGGTAGGGTCGTGAGGGGGAGGGCTTTATACACAGTGAAGGGTGCTTTACAAGTACTATACAGTGTAGCTATCACGACGCTTGTGACTAAGAGTATTTTACAGGGTATTTACAGCGAGCACCTAGTGTGCTCTGAAGATGGAAATACGGGTACTCACACGGTCCGCCGCAACTCTCCAGTGAGTCGCGGCCGCTCTTCAACCACCTCCTTGGGACTCCACCAATCTTCCGTCCACACGTCTTCTTCGGTGTTCGCCTGCTCTCCTTCTTCAGTTCCAGTCCGAGTGTCCTGCCACGATGCTCCAACGGCGTTCTGGTCTCTGCTTCCGTTTTTTAGGTCGAGCTCTCTCGACCTATTGCTGTCAAGTTGGGTCTCAAGGGAGATCGACTGGTGCACGAGCGCCGAGCACCGATTGCACATCGTGGACGCGCATGCCCAGCCTCCCGGAGCCGTGCACATCTCCTGTCCTGCAGGCAAACCAGCATTCAGACAAGAGATGGCCACATGCAGCACACTGTTCACACACACGTACACACACACACATTCCCTCTCTGCCCCCCACCCCCACTCACCGGCTCTTTCCGCGTTTCCCTTTCCTTCTGCAGCGGGTCAGTGTCTGCAGCAGGCAGACTCGGAGGGCGGCTAACTTTTCCGGCGATCCATTGTGCACGCTCACGGCGACGTGCGTTCCCACCGCGCCCGGCGATCCTCAGCCTGTTACATTAGCATTCCCGTAGTTGCACCAACCTGACCAAAAGCACAACCATTGACGTGTGGAGCGTGGTCAGCCGATGACCAGAAGCATGCCTAGAATGACAGCGCAAGCGTGGACGGATAGTGCTCTTTTATTTAGAAACCTATAATTTAGCGAGCGCAGCTCGTCCGTGTGCTGTCCCTTTAAAGCACAGTGCTTGCGCATGCGCCGTGATCCATTACGCTGAAGTCTGTGAACTGTTTCCGGCCTGTGCGTGGCCGCATGGAGAACGGGGCGGCAGGGATCCAGGAAAGGGAGGAGGCCACCGGTGGAGGAAAGTGCCAGGTGCCGGGAAGGGAGCGCCTCTCCTCAGCGGAGTCTGAGGTAACTCGGGCCACAGGCCGGTGTGGGGGGCGCCGGACGGGGCATGAACTAACTGCCGGGGTACGGGGTACGGGATAGGGGGGGGGGAGAAGGCGCACCTCAGGCCGGGGGGGCACCAGACGCTCCTCAGGCAGGGTGCGCACTTCAGACCGGAGGCCTGAGGCGCGGGTCTCCTCAGGCCGGGGGCATGCGGCGCTCCTGCCTGAAAGGCTTGTTGGCGGGTGACATTCCTGTCAGAGCTCAGGCCGACTTCCCACTTTTTGCGGCCTAATCCCACCACCACCACCACCCCCCTCCCCCTCCTCCCCGCCTCTTAATGTGCCCAACTACTAAGTCTGAAATCCTCGCCCGCAGTCACAGTGGGGCCCCCAGCCGTCCCACTGTGTAGTGCTTGTGTAATCCTCTGCACTTTCCTGCTTCAGCATGCCCTTTCGCAGTTCAGTGTTACTCAATCCTTTCTTCCGTGGCTTGCACCATCCTAGTCGTATGACTCCCTCATCCTTCCAGAGACCGCCCTCCCCTCTATACCCGATTCACATCTTTCTACCGCTTCAGTGGGGCCAGCCCGCCGCTCCTCCACCGTATTTGAATTCCTGCACTGCAAGCATGTTTACTTCATCCTCACCTTCACTGTGAGCGACTGCGCAGCAGTACCGAATTCTTGTCCCTTTCGCTCTGTCCCCTCTATCTCTTAACTGTCCCCTGCTCTTGCCTCTGTCTGCCATATCTGTCCAGACTTCCATATATATCTTCCTTCTACCCGCCTCACAGTGGCTCTGTATCTCACTGCTTTTCTTCATTCACCCCGCCCCACCTTTCCTACACGTATCTCTCCACTTTCCCTTCTATCCAGTCTCTGGTGATGTTTCCATTGTGCACTATGTCTAGCTCACCACTTCTCTCTCTTTTTTTCTACTAAATTACGTTAGGCCCTTTTTGTCCCCTATCTTCTATCCCTTCATTTCACTCTTCTCTACGTGCTCCCATTCTCCCCTCAGTCTTTTTTATCTTTATTTACAGTTCACATTTCTCCTCTTATGGTTTTCTTCTTTGTCTTTCGTTCTTTCTCTCCGGACCAACTCCTCTTTCTCTGCTCTCTAGGCTCTACATCTCGCTCCGGAACCTTTCCATTCTCCCTTGCATCTCTGAACCCTCTTCTTTTCTCTGTACTACCTGTTTTTCTCCACTCTTTCATTTGCTCTTCACTCTTAAGCTCTATTCTCCCTTGCATTTCTCTGTTCTCTTAACTCTTTCTCTCCTTCCCTTATCCCCTGCGTCTCTACGCACATTCCTCATCTGTCCTCTCCCTTTTATCTATCCATTCTCTGCATTTTCTCTTTATTCTTTCATCTATCTCCACTTTGTCTGGTGTATCTCTCCATTCTTTCATTCCTTATCCTTGTGATGTGTAGCTCCATCGCCTGGCTCCCTTAACTATTTATAGTGTAAACACTGAGCCAGGCCCCAGGCAAGTGCAGGAAGAAAAATATGTGCGTTTGACCTGTTAAGTAAACTGCTGCCTAGACCCTTTGTACTCCGTAGAGGGCTTTTTAAGTGGGACAAAAACTGGGTTCCTCTTTCTCCCCCTACCATTGATGGATATTAATGTTACTGTTTTATATTAATCTATACCCCTTCTTCCCCTTCTTGCCCCGCTCTTAATGCGGACATGAAGGGGATGAATCAGAATCAATTAAAACTCAATCCTGGAAAGACTGAGCTACTTCTTCCTGGTTCCAGTGCCGCTTTTTGGGGTCCGCAGTTTTGGCCTCCCGACTTGGGCTCCCCCCCGACACCACTCAAGGCCGTTAGGAGTCTGGGGGTGACGATCGACGCCGAACTGTCACTCAAGGCCCAAGTGGGTGCCACGATTTCCTCGTGTATGTTCCAACTCCGAAAAATCCGGAAGATCAGGCACCTACTTCCACATGCGGCCCTGTGTCAGGTTGTCATGTCCCTTGTCATATTGCGCCTTGATTTTTCTAATTCCCTCTATCATGCACTTCCGCGATTCCTTTCACACCGCCTCCAGGTTGTACAAAACCAGGCAGCCCACCTCATATTCAAGATCCCTAAGTGGCATTCGGCGAGGCCTCTGCTCCGCAGGTTTCATTGGCTGCCAGTGAAGGAGAGAGCAGCCTTTAAGATGGGCTGCTTGGTATTCAAATCCCTTCACTGCTCTTGCCCTGCTTTTCTGAAATCCCTGATTACCTTGTATCAACCTGCCCGTTCTCTTCGCTCAGCCTCCCATCACTTGGTTGTCACCCCCAAATTTAAGCTTCATAAATTTGGCGGCCGTCGTTTTGCTTTTCTTGCCCCCAAATTTTGGAACTCCCTTCCTCTGATCATCAAATCTAGCAATTCTCTTTTTCAGTTCAGGAAACTTCTCAAGACTTTTTTGTTCACCCTTTCTGAATAAACTTTTCTCCGCTCACTTACATGTCCCTTCAGCCAGCGCCAAGAAACCCCCGGGTGTTAGTGCGCTCAACAAGAATCATTTAACATAACATAACATAACATAACATGATTCTTTTCCTTGGAACTGGAATAGATTGTACGGTATCTATCTATCTTTCTATCTATCTATCTATGGCCCTCCCTCTATCTATCTAACTATCTATCGCCCTCCATATATCTATCTCCCTCCCCCTATCTATCTATCTATCTATCTATCTATCTATCTATCTATCTATCTATCTATCTATCTATTGCCCTCCCTCTATCACCCTCCCTCTATCTATCGCCCTCCCTCTATCTATCTATCGCCCTCCCTCTATCTATCTATCGCCCTCCTTCTATCTATCTATCGCCCTCCTATCTATCTATCGCCCTCCTTCTATCTATCTATCGCCCTCATTCTATCTATCTATCGCCCTCATTCTATCTATCTATCGCCCTCATTCTATCTATCTATTGCCCTCACTCTATCGCCCTCATTCTATCTATCTATCGCCCTCACTCTATCGCCCTCCCTCTATCTATCTATCGCCCTCCCTCTATCTATCGCCCTCCCTCTATCTATCTATCGCCCTCCCTCTATCTATCTATCGCCCTCCCTCTATCTATCTATCGCCCTCCCTCTATCTATCGCCCTCATTCTATCTATCTATCGCCCTCATTCTATCGCCCTCCCTCTATCTATCTATCGCCCTCCCTCTATCTATCGCCCTCATTCTATCTATCTATCGCCCTCATTCTATCTATCTATCGTCCTCATTCTATCTATCTATCGCCCTCATTCTATCTATCTATCGCCCTCATTCTATCTATTGCCCTCATTCTATCTATCTATCGCCCTCATTCTATCTATCTATCGCCCTCATTCTATCTATTGCCCTCATTCTATCTATCGCCCTCTATCTATCTATCGCCCTCATTCTATCTATCTATCGCCCTCATTCTATCCATCTATCGCCCTCATTCTATCTATTGCCCTCATTCTATCTATCTATCACCCTCATTCTATCTATTGCCCTCATTCTATCTATCGCCCTCTATCTATCTATCGCCCTCATTCTATCTATCTATCGCTCTCATTCTATCTATTGCCCTCATTCTATCTATCTATTGCCCTCATTCTATCTATCGCCCTCTATCTATCTATCGCCCTCATTCTATCTATCTATCGCCCTGATTCTATCTATTGCCCTCATTCTATCTATCTATTGCCCTCATTCTATCTATCTATCGCCCTCCTTCTATCTATCTATCGCCCTATCTATCGCCCTCATTCTATCTATCGCCCTCATTCTATCTATTGCCCTCATTCTATCTATCGCCCTCTATCTATCTATTGCCCTCATTCTATCTATCTATCGCCCTCATTCTATCTATCTATCGCCCTCATTCTATCTATTGCCCTCATTCTATCTATCTATTGCCCTCATTCTATCTATCTATCGCCCTCCTTCTATCTATCTATCTATCGCCCTCATTCTATCTATCTATCGCCCTCATTCTATCTATCTATCGCCCTCACTCTATCGCCCTCCCTCTATCTATCGCCCTCATTCTATCTATCTATCGCCCTCATTCTATCTATTGCCCTCATTCTATCTATCTATCGCCCTCCCTCTATCTATCGCCCTCACTCTATCTATCTATCGCCCTCACTCTATCTATCTATCGCCCTCACTCTATCTATCAGCACCATCACCGCATCACTCAGGGGCACCACAACATCACTATGCGCTACCACAACATCACTATGCGCTACCACAGCATCACTGAACGCCACAGCATCACTTGTCACCACCACATCACTCAGCGCCACCACAGCATCAATCTGTGCAACCATTCAACAACTGGTTCAAATATGTTCTCTCAATGTTTCAAGCTTTATTACAAATGTCACAAAAAGATGTTAATATTTCACTTCTGTTCTTGGATTTTCGTCACAATAAAATACACTGAACATAATCTTCGCAAAAGGTATTTACAAAAGTTTAAGCTATTGCCATTATAAATTACAATAACTTTTATTTAAGTATTAATTACTTAAAAAAAATAAAAGCCATTGTTATTTGTAATATCGATACATCTAAGTCACGTAAATACAACACATACTGCATTACAAATGCTATAGGTGTCACATTTGTGAAAGGTAAACCTATTGGCATTGAAATGACAAAGCTATTAATTTCGCTATTTTCAAAACCAACACATAAATAAAAAATGTGTCATTTACAATACCAATAGCTCAAACTTTCCTAATGCGAGACCTATTGCATTGCAAATGCTTGTTCCTTGTTCTGGCGCTGCCTCAGGGGTGGAACTTCCGGGGTCAGAGGGATGTGCTTCCTGTCTATGCCTTCCTCCGGTTGGTTCCTGTAAGACAGAAAAGGGCGGGGGTCTAATCGTCATGGTTTCTGCTTCGGGACTCGTTCCTGACATAGGGAATGTTCGAGGGGGCTTAGTCCTGGAGGAAAGGATGGCGGTACGTGTTCGAGAGGGCCAAGTCCTGGCGGGGAGGATAGCGGGACCGTATCACACCTTGCCTCTTGTTTCACCCTGCCCTTGAATGTCCTTGCCTCTTTCACCCTGCCATTGAATGTCCTTGCCTCTTTCACCCTGCCCTTGAATGTCCTTGCCTCTTTCACCGTGCCCTTGAATGTCCTTGCCTCTTTCACCCTGCCCTTGAATGTCCTTGCCTCTTTTACCCTGCCCTTGAATGTCCTTGCCTCTTTCACCCTGCCTTTGATTGTCCTTGCCTCTTCTTTCACCCTGCCCTTGATTGTCCTTGCCTCTTCTTTCACCCTGCCCTTGAATGTCCTTGCCTCTTTCACCCTGCCCTTGATTGTCCTTGCCTCTTCTTTCACCCTGCCCTTGAATGTCCTTGCCTCTTTCACCCTGCCCTTGAATGTCCTTGCCTCTTTCACCCGTGCCCTTGAATGTCCT